>NC_135427.1:11089610-11389610 GCF_051991245.1 Festucalex cinctus | reverse complement strand
TGAACGCTTTGTGGTTAGAATATATATATTTTTTTTTTAAGTTCTGACCCTCGATGGGGCTAAGCATATAGAAGAGGGAAGGACTGGTAACAGCTGTGATGCAAGGCTGAAAGAATCCATTGATGGGCAACTCCACCGTCTTCCAGTCTGTTGGGAAGGTTGGACCTGCAGGGAGGAGAGCTACATTCTAGTCATGTTCCTCAACAGGTAGTTTAAAAAAAAAAAAAGACAAAAAAAAAAGACTGGGTGTTTCGTCATAAAACATATTGAGGGTTACGAACGGGTAAAAATGTGTCACGTGGCACACTCAGATGACAATTTTTCATTCTCATCTATTTTCCATTTCAAAGTATTTTTCATCACTGAATTTTGACTTTGCTATGACATAAATAGTGAAGTGCAGGTCACGATGACACATGTTGAGAACCACTGATTTAGAGGATGCTGACACTCTCTCTGACCTGCTGGCGACTTCTCCTCTGTGGTCATCTGTTTGGCGGTCTGCATTTGGCTGCACTCCGCCTGTGGTACAGCCGGTCGCTGCTCGACACTGGGTGACGAGCCTGCATGCGCATTCTGGGCAATTTCCCCAGGATATCTGGCAAGGTGATTTGAGACGAGAGCAGCTGCAATGCTGCCGCCTCTGCACTCCAGCTCCACGCCGTAACCTTGTTTGGTGACAGAGAAGGCGCATGCGGACAACTTTTCGCCTTCCACTTGCGACTGAAACCACAAGGTGGCTTCCTCGTCCCAATCTGAATTTATGGGCTCCACGCCTGAAAGAAAATGCACACAAGAACCATTTTGTGGACTTTGAGAAAAAGAGAATATATGAGATTTAATGGTTTGTAAGGGATTTATTCTTGGGAATTTGTTGCACTGAACCTCATCATTAGAGTTCAAAGAATAAAAGGTTTGCAAATGTGATGCATTTCAACAACTTACCTTTTAAATTAAATAAAAGTCTTAAAGGTGGGTTCAAGGATATTTTTGTGGCTGCGCCTTCCGGGTGGATCATCTTAACGATTGTTTCTCAATCCTGTCAATCCCTATACGTAACGACACTGTGCGTGCTCGTTCCTAGCTGCGCATGCGCACTTAGAGTGTTTGTAGCATGGAGCTAGCTTCGTGTTGTGAGCTTCGGAGTCGGCCATTCATCGTTGTAGAGGCGTTTCCCCGGACGAGCAGGAGAGCTGGTAGGATGGTCTTCCGCATGCGCAGGTTTTTAAACATGACAAACAGATGTTTGGCTTCCACTTTTTGAGAACATCATTGTGCAAAGCAAACATGCCACACTTGTTGCATCTGATGAGGCAATTAATTTTGTGTGCAAGGTAACAACAGGGGTTTGAAATTTGACCTTCACATCCCCTACTCTGTTGTGTCAAACAAGGTAATTTTTTTATGCACCTGAGAGGAAGCAGCGAATGGCTCGGAAGGGCAGCTGGAGGAGTGGAGGCGTAATGGAGCGAAGGTTGCTTCGTTCCACTTCCATGCTGTAACCATAGTCCACAAAGTTCACGGTCACCTTGGCTCTAGACTTGCCGCCGACCATCGCGCGGTACCAGATGCCATCACCTGAGGAGAAAAAGTGTGAGCAGAAACATCCCCAAACAAAACAGCATTGAAATTTGTTTTGGTGACACCACCTGGAAACATTGCACAGCAGGGCTCCCCCACTTTGGGCTCAAAATCCGACGCGTCTGCCTCGCAATGTTGCTTCAGCTCAGCTTTAAGCTCCATCATTTGCTGATTGTCTAAGTAAAAAAAATAATAAAAAATGTTTCCAGACATGATATTTCAGTGCCTTTCCAATCAAAAGAATCTTGATTCATACTCAGAAAAGCGCACACCTGCAGGATTATCAATGTGGCAGAAAAACTCTCCAGGGTTGTTTATGTTAAGTGTGGACAGCACCACTGACTGGCCGTCAGTGGGAACCTCAGCTGAGGACCACGACAGAGGCTCGCACACAGTAAGCAGCGCTGAGGACGACAGCAATAAGTCACAGCAATCTTTATTTTATTTTTTTTATTTCATCTCATATATGAATTCCTTTATTACACCAACATTCATCAAGCCATGTGTTGGAAACACCACCAAAAATAAATAAAGAAATAAATAATAATATGCCATGATGCTGAATAAATTTAAACTATTCCTACAAGAAACAAAGTAAACTAAGTTAAATCGTTCCCATCTCAAACTGTTGCATCTTAAATTAAGTATGAAGGCAATCATTTAACTGACATTCCACAACTACATACTGTCACCTAGTGGCATTTTTAAGAATGAATATGTTTTGTGTGAAGTGCTTTTGAGAAAAATGTCGGGGCAAAAAATAAATAAATAAATAAAAAGTCATAAAAAGTAATATAGAAAAACATTTACAAAAAAATCCCAAATGTACTTTAGTATTGTTCTGTTGTATGAATGTCAGCAGGTGGATACACGGGTTAATTGTACCTCCTGCTATCTAGTTCTCTAGGGTCTGTCACTACATCGCTAGCAACGATGAAGAAAAATACATTTGTAGTAAACAAGTTTCAATACACTTAAGTGAAAATGACTAATTTCCCAGTGTTTGGAAATAAGTGTAGTGTATAAAGTGATTTTATAACATCAGTTTGGTAAAATCAATTTGTGTGTAATGTATTATGCATTATATAAATTTGTAATTAATTATAATGTACTATATACTATTCTGGTTCTATGATGAAAATTTTTGTTTTTGCAATTACTGCAGTGGCATCACAATAAAGCCATTAAAAATAAAAAATAAAAAATAAAAAATAAATAATACATGACAGTTGTGGAGAATCCACTGCATTTGTCTTACCACGTGGTTGTGCAGCGGCCTGTGGGCTATCGTTGGACTGAACAGGACCAGCAACAGGAGCAAGCGAGGCGTACCCGGCGGAGATGAGCAGCTCAGCGATGTTGTCCTGAGGGTCGCTGGCCTCATCAAGCAAGACAACCATCGCTTTGCCCTCAAGGGCCCCTTCGACAGTCGCAAGCAGGATTCTGTTGCACACCCTGCGTTGCAGGGCCAACAGGCACTCCTCAGACCAGTTCTCCCCTACAGGCTGGATACCTGGAATGGTCCCGATGATAGATCAAGTCTGAGAATCACTGACCAGAAGGGGAGTGACACTTAACCAAAGCAAACATGGCAACTCAAATGGAAAGATAAAAATAAAGCTATTGGTGACCCATTTGCTCAAGACACACGGGAAAAAAATTTGAAAAAACATTTTCTGTTCACCTTATCAAACAATTAATACTTGCCTGCGAGACCACAAGGAATAGCCTGCATCGGCAAGGCGAGCAGTGAAGCGCTTATGGCTCTCAAGTGGCCTATATTCACATCCTCAGAATTGCCAAAATCGATGTAGCCGACACAGACGCGCTCCTCAGAGGAATACGCCAGCACTTTGGCCCGGTACCACTGCTTGTCCTCTGGAAGTGTACGAGAAGGCCCCACAGAGGGTATACAGTCACGAGATTATACTTGCAGTGCATTAAATGTACAACAGGTAAGTTTGGTACCTGAGAACTGGGCGCAGCAGACGGTGCCGGGAGCCGGTCTAAAATTTTGCATCTCGGACACCTGACTGCAATGCTGCCTCAAACTAAGCTGCAACTCCTGAATGATGCCTGCCAAGTAAACAGCGCTCAGTCTCCAAATCTCATAACTTGGTTCTACATTGTTACTTTGACAAAATACTCACCAGCATTCTCCACCTTCTGCACAATCATGTTATCAGTCGAATGGAAGTGTGTAATCACGACCGAGAAGGAGTCCCCTACAGCCAGCGTGAGAGGCTCCGGCGGCTGAGCCCACGTGTTGTCGTCCTTCCCCTCAGATTGACGCTTGAAGTTTTCCAAGGAAGCACTCATAATGGCATCTGAAGTAGGCCCCCGAAATGATCAGTCAAATTCTTGATTATACGTAGAGCTTCACTACACTCAAAAAAAAAAAGGGGAAAAAAAAATAGGGAAAAAAAAAAACAAACAAACTGAAAAACGATGCAGGCTTACTTATATCTTGCACTGATGATGATAAATCTGTTTTCTTGACAAAACCACGATCGAAGAGAACTGAGCTCAGACGCTTTCCTACAAGAAGTCTGAACGTCATTTTTATACTACTGGGCATACGCACACTTTGCACTTGCACTTACCCATGGGAAGCTCGATGTCCACGGCGTGTGCGTGAACGTTCTCCAGTGTTTTCCCCAGCCTGACAGTCACGACACGACCAGTCAGAAGCTGTCTCACGGCTGAACAGCATTCCGTGGACCAGCTGCCGTCCAGCGGTTCTACGCCGGAAACACAACACTCCATTGCCTGGGGAGAAACATTTAGAAAGCGATTATCAGTTTTACTGTGTATGAGACTCGACTTTTTGTGTTTTAGATGGTCTTCTGTATTGTACTGTGCTTTCTTTTTTTCTGTAATTAATTTTTGTTTTACCCGACTTATTTTTACTCCATATACAGTACTTTGTATGCAGTGATGGTTCTTTTAAGTGCTTTATAAATGAAGTTCAGTTGACTAATGTGCTGTATAATGCTATGGCTCAAGAAAGGCTGGGAAATAGTACAGTGTAGTTCTTTTTTTGTGTACTAACACAAGGATGAAAGAGCTCAAGGTCAGCAGGCAGGGGCCTCATCCTGTCCACGGTGACGTCTTCCTCATTCCCATAGTCGATATAAAGCATGTGAGCAGACCTTTTGTCGGTCGCCAACTTCTGGACCAGAGCTCGGTACCAAATCTAGCCATGGCGAGACAGAAGCAAAAGGCGGCGTTAGAGCAAACGGTCGTGTTACTCTGCGAACTGTCACCTCTTACCAGATCGCCAGAGAACTGTGCAACGCAGACTTCTCCGACATAGGGGGCATAAGGGGGCACACAGGAATAGCTGGGAGTCTTCTGGAGTTGGCTGCTGATGCCTTGCAGAGTCTCCAGCAACTCAGAGTTTTGGACAAGGAGATAAAATCTTCCAGGGTCGTAGAACTCCACAACGGATGCCTAAAATCCCCAAACAATCAAGACTTGACATGCAGATAAATTCTAATTCTTGGTGTTTAAAGTGTAAGTACCTGAAAATCTGCTCCCTTATTAATCTTAATGGTAGGCAAGTCCTTCAAATACACCCTGCGGACTTTCTTGGCATCTGCTTGCTTCATCTCAGAGGGAGAGCAATCAGTAAGTACATGACATCAGTATTTGTTGCATAAATGTGGAAGGCCAGACATCTAACTACCTTTAAATTCAGAAGGTTGATTTTATTTGCCAATGTTGGAAAAGCAGCAATCTGATTCATCTTCTCCCTTCAAAATCGAATTCAAATATGCACTTGCTACTTGCAATAACAAAACTCATATTTACAGCTGTTGCTGGCTTACGTTACTGGCTCCAGGTCAACGGGCATGCAAAACTGTTTGTGCCCCTCCCAGTCCCGCGTCTGGCACACCGCAGAGCAGTAGAATGCCTTCTTGCAACGAGTACAACGTAAATTCCCTGGATGATGATTGGATGAATGAGCAAATCATCACAATTGAATATTGTATATGCTGATCAAAAACAGTGTGGGACAAGAGAAAGTATATGTTCTATTTTTATTTAATTTTAGGACATTTACAGGTTGCTTAAACCTCCATTTCTCCTTCATTTACTCCTGTTTTATTTTTTTCATGGATCAGTAAATCTTTCTTTCCTTGCACCACAGATTTGCCTTTTATTTCTCCTCCATCTTTCCTTCCTGGTCTTAAACCTCAAACCTTGTCATTTTTCCTTTCCATTTTTCCTTTTCGCGTTTTTAACTGTGTGGCCATGGAAACGTTGGGGTGAGGAAAACAATTAAGGCCACTATGCATGTGCAATGATAGCTGCTGATTGGTTGAAAGGTTCAGAGGGAACTTGGCGATTTTGATTTGTTCTGCAATACATAATACTGAAATAAATATAGTTCACAAAACTTAATGAAATAAACCAATACATTTCAACAACTTCATTCCTTACCTTCCTTTTTCCCTCCCTCAAACCTGCTTTTTACTTTGAATTAGTTGTTCATTTGCTTAAAACGCAAGTAATATATTCAATTCCACTTTCTTTGTTCTTGGCTCAAATCATTTGAAAATATTAAATAACTTAATTCAACAAAGAGTACCATATACCTACTTTTGGCCCACATTCATATTTAATTGGGAACATTACCATGTTGACCACAAAAGTTGCAGAGGAATGCAGGTGATTTCATGGTCCCAGGTGACTTTATGGAGGAAATAAGAGCATCTTTTTTTTAAGAACTGACAGTCAGATATAACAGAATTATTTTAGATGTAATACTGTACATACAGCTGGTTTATTCACACTGGCTGGTGGAGACATTGGACCTACAAAAGAGGAAAATTGGACTAAATTGGACTTGCATTCAGTTGTAAATGGTTAAAAGTGTTTGAGTCAGCACAATGGAGATTTGAAGATGTTTACCGGCTCCTTGTGACAAGTCCGGCCTCACAGGGCTGCCAGCCGGCAGGACGGGTCCAGGAAACCGACACGCGACCGGACCGGATAACGGCTTCCTCAAGGGCTGGTTAGGTCGCACCACGTTCGAGGAAAATGGGTTATTCATGGCGTTGTACAACTGCAAAACAAACGTATAAATGCAATATTTACGACTTAAGTTATGTGCAACTTGCTTGTAGCATTTGTATTTTTGTAATTTAAGCATAAATTAGTCGTAGGCCTGCGATAGAGATGACGAAGCAAAATTAGCAGTTAGCTTGACGATTAGCTACTAATTGCTACTAATTGACCACCTAGTGTTTGGGGATACAACAGAGCTAATATGGTGTGACGACATAATATACCATGTTTCACTTGAAAAATTACAATAATTTTAAATAACTCACAAGGTTAAACTAATGGTCCAACTTTTTATAACGTATTCACGTTTTCACCTGCGTGGCCGTGGAAGTTAAGCGTGGGGGTGGGGGGTGGGGAAAAGGCCAGGACACATGCGCAATGATACAAGCTGCTGATTGGTCGAAAGGTTCAGGCGGAACTTGGCGGTTTTGAGTGGATAGCCTTCATTCTGCAATTCATAATACTGAAATAAATAGATATCCTTCGCAAAACTGAAAAAAAAATTAAAAAAAATAAACCAAATACAATTCAACAACATATGACTAAAAATAAAGTTGACAAGAGTTTTCAAATCTGCGCCACCATGGCTTTGTTATCATTTCAGAGCAGGGGTGGGCAAACATTATCTAGAGTCCAGTTATTATCAAACAATTTTGCACATTTTATACACACAGTTAAAAAAGTAAACTATTTGTGTTTATTTAATTTAATCATAGTTTAATTAAAAACTTGACTGTTTTAAAAATAAAACGTGTCCGGTTTGTGATCACGTGTCATTTTTGTATTTTCGATGCACAGCTGATGTTTCGAGACAAGGAAAGGGAGGAGCCAACCTGTGACTTGTTTCAACGTCACAAAAACCTTTGCCTTTCATTGGTTCACGCCTTCTGTCCTTTTCCCCCTCCAGTAGTGGCCATATTTGTTGATGTGTCATACTGAAAGGACTTGTTGGGCCGATCAGCTGGCAAAGGCAGACAGAGCACGGCTCAAAGTTCATCATTAAGTTAAGCCAAGCTGACTGAAAGATCTTTCCACTCATGGCTTTACCACACTCGGTGGGTAAATAGAAAAATAATTTCTATTCAAACGCTCGCATGCTTCACGGAAATGAGACATAATAGCTTAGCTTGTAGCTGTAGGCTAGCTAAATGCTTTCATTATGATCGCTAGAAGCTAAACTAAACAGCTCAGCGTTACAGACGCGTCAACGTCTGGTATTTCCACATTGAAATACATTGTTCTGATGTCTGGTGTTGATTTATATTGAATAACGGCAGTGTCGGAACTCGACACGCTACGAGCAAGCTAATAACCTTGCGTGCTATCATCTGGATAATAGACTTTAGCTCGCTTCAGACAACTACAAATTGCATCAGAATGCCAGTTAAGCTTATTTCGGTTTACAATCTATACGGTGATACTGCAAGGTACGGCCGCGACCAAATACCTATTTAATAAGGGCTCAAAAGTTGACGTTATTTGACAGCTGACACCTGTCACAAGGAGCATCCACGCTTATCGCTGCTTGAAAGCTGATGAATTTAACGGTTTAACTTCATACGTTACTGATAGATGAAGAATTTCCATGTGACACCATCAAGGTGTGTGAGATGAATAGCATAGCTTTCTAGTGTTCCGTGCCACATATCACTAGCTGAATCAATTCAAGGTGACCACACCTACTTTGTAGGGTACATTGAGTCCCTTTGCAATAGTATAGTTATGATAAAAGTAAATTAATAGATTAGATACCGCTGTGGAAATTGTTACTCACAAGGAAGCCACTATACCAAAATACACATTTAAGACATTAACACTTAAGTGCAGATAAACAATGTGTTCAGTAGTGTGGATTGGAAGCACCGACAGAATATAAATATAGAGACTTTGATATACACTATATATATACGATATATACTTTGAATGATATAATTATCATTAATAAAGAATATTGCTGCAATTCTATTCACAAGCCGGCTAAGCAAGTAATATCAGTTTATTCAAGGTATTATAGGTTGAATAAATAGCCTGAAACAATATTTGGCACCATTCAGTCTCACAGTAAATTCTTCCTCTCTCTCTCTTATTTGTCAGATTTGATGCATAAAAGGCACCATGGAGCAAGCTGATCCGGCCTCGGATGCAGACATGATGGAGGGCTTGGACGTGGACTTAATTGGTGAATTCCCCTCAGGGAAGCACCTCCAGAACTGCACATCTCAAGTAGAAAAACAAGAACTCACAACTGATGATTGTACAGCAGATGAATGTGTGCGCACAAAAGGTGACTTCATCAAAACTAACACTGATAGTCTTTCAAAGATAAAGATAGAACAACAAAAAGGAGGGGGTGAGCCGGCCTCTGATGACAACTGTGATACTAGTACATGTTCAACAGAAGAGGAAAAGCCAGTACCTCTTTTAAATGAAGGATCTTTGGTGGTCCCGGATGATGCAGTTGAAAGCTCCCCCTCCGTCGAAGCTGTATTGACGTTTGACAAAGAAAATGATTCCACGTACGGCGAGGAGACGTCACCGCAGAGCCACAATGGATTAACTGAGAGTCCGTCATCCCCGTCATTCCACAGCACTTCCAAAAACTCACCCCCCGACTCCATGACCACCACATCCGGCATCTCCACCCCCACCTCGGACACCGTCAGCTCCTCGCTCGCCTCCAGCCCACAAAGCGGCGCCAACATGTCGGCGGCGCCCTCCGATTCTACGTCCAGCCCGTACGACACGGACTGCAGCCGGAAGCTGATTTCGCAGATCCAGCGGTCGCTGTCGCAGGAGTCGCTGTTGGACGAGCTGGAGTCGGAGCTGATGACCTGTCAGCTTCCTCAAGTTGAAAGAGACGGCGGGAGGAAAGGGAGCCCACTCGTCAATGGAGTCCCTTCGGAGCAGGAGGACTGTATGTTGGTTTTTGAGAAGTGCGTCCAGTACAAGTATGCGCAGCAGGAAAAGTCCATCCAGAGGTAAACTCTTCTAAAATGTTCATTTTTGCGTTTATTAGTTTCTCAACTTTTTTTGACATTCTATTTCCACTTAGAGCAGGGGTCAGCAACCTTTTTTTTGTCAAGAGCCATTTTAGGCCTAATAAACAGCAAAAATCTGTATGGAGGCACAAAACATTTGAACACGGTGCCCAAGTGTTCATTAGAGTTGCACCATAACAGAAAGATTTGCAGCATCCATTATTTTTGAGATTCCTTTTCTTTTACCTTACATCTTATTTTATTTTATTTTTAAATATATACTTGTTTAATTTATCATGCTTTTAATTAATTTATTTTTAAATACATTTTTAGGTTTTCTGCCCTTCTATCAAATGTCTGATATTTTTGACAATTTTGGACATTGCAAATTTCTGCTTTTCTCCTTTTTTGGACGTGGCAATTTTTATTTTATTTTTTTTAACTTTTTTTCATTTTCAGGATTTCTTCTTTTGTTTGGAAATGTTATGGTTACTTTTTGAACATTTTCTTTCCTGACTGTTTTTTTTTTTTATTTAATTTTTGGCAATTTCATGGGAATGTTATGGTAATTTTCTGCTTTTTCAGACTGTTTTATGGTCATTTTTTGGACATTTTTAGATAATTTTAAAAACGTTTTCATCTACATTTCGTGTCTCAATCTGACAATTTCAAAACTTGGATATTTTGACTATTTAATTCCTTTTTTAATTCTAAATAATTAATTCATTTAAAGATAATCTAAAAAAATACAAATGTGAAAAAAAAAAAAAAAAGTCTAATAATAAATAAAAGTAGAGGGACGAAAGAGCCACATATGGCTCCAGAGCCGCAGGTTAAAGTGTCCTGACTTAAAGGAAAAAAAAAAAACATTCAAATGAATGCTATATTTTAAACAAAACAAAACCATTTACCTTCACATTCAAAGTTGTCGCATTTACATATCTTTAAGTCAAGCTGATGTGTTGTGAAGGTTGCTGGAGGAAAACAAGAGGCATCAGGACCTAATCTTGGGCATCTGTTCTGAGAAGGACAACATGAAGGAGGAGCTGAAAAAGAGAGCGGAGACCGAGAAGCAGCACATGAGTACTATCAGAAATGTTAGTGCCATTTTCTCATATTCCTCTTAGATGTCTATTCTCAATTTTTTATTTTCATTTCCCACAACATTCAGTGTTGGTGATAGTATTTGGTAGCCTTAGTGGTTTTATTTTTTATTATGTAATTGGAAAAAAAAAAACTGCATGTCTTGAAAGGCGTATCATATACCTGTTCTCCTCTTTGCTACACAAACTGTGTAGATTTTATCAGCACAAACAGATTGATGCTAATCACATCCCAGACAAAAAAGGGAGCAATTAAGGCCGACACAGGCCTGCCATGACAATAAAAGAATCAGATATCCCCCGCTTATTCTCTGCAGAGCGCGGCCGTTGTGTCGCAGGTTAGGTGTGGCCGGCGGCCTGACTCATTGCCCGACAACACGTTCGCCCTGTTTACCATCCCGTCTGTGTTTGTGCCGACAGTTAGAGGGCAGGGTTAAGGAGCTGCAGAGGGAGCTGAAGGAGACCCGGGACAAACTCGTACAGCAGGAACAGGCGGCTAAGGCTGGCCTGATGCAAATGCAGAAGGAGATGACCTACCGTCTGGAACAGGTGAAACAGGGATGCTATATTATGGCTCTTTGATAAATGAATCACGTTCGTCTGGCGCTTGGGCCAGTGTTAAACCTGCTTTTTGATACATTTGCCCCTTAGCTTCAAATAAATAGATAAATGTACTGATTTGGAAGTGGTTTTAGGAGTAATGAAACCAGTCATAACTTAAAGCTGAGTCATTATTTATACTGAATTTCTCAGACAATACTTCCTTCAAATTGGAGCCTCAGCCTTAAACTTTTTTTTTTTTCAAATTCAATTTCTGAAATACTGCGATTGGCAGGCAACCAATTCAGGGTGTACCCCGCCCACTGTCCATAGACAGCTGAGATATGCTCCTGCACCCCCCACAACCCTTGTGAGGAGCAAGCGGTTCAGAAAATGGGTGAATTTCTGAAATAGTTGTCCAATAATTTACCGGTAACATGATTTACTCTATACATTTACTTACAATGTCACAGATACCTCCATATCCACAATAGTGTGATGGTAAAGCACATGACTGGCATGTGGAAGGTTCTGGGTTCGATTCCCGCTTGAAACTCCTGAATGTTAATTCAGTTTTCTTTTTTTTAAATTAATCATCCAACTACAATTAATAATTAGTCATTTTCACGTAATTTATCTTTTGATTTACTTTATAAGAATTTCACATGCATTCATCTTTTATTAGCGTTCAGCATTCCAAAGCAATTTCTGCAAAAATTGCACTTTTTTTCTGGTTTATTATACTACTAATACCAATATGTCATGAGCAGATTTGTCATCGGTAAGCGGACAGTCGATTGTAAACAGCAAATGTCCGCATTAAAATAAAAGCTATTAAAATATCGTGCAATTTATTTTCTGTTAGGTCACAGTTTTGTTTTATTTTTGTTTTTTTACATTGTGCTTAACGTAAGCAACAAGAAAGGTGAGGTTTTAGCACGTCAAACTTGTTATTGGAAATAATCAACTGTAAAGCAAATAGGCATTTTTCATCCAGAACTGTGCACACTGCAGTTTGAGTTTTTTTTGTTGTTTTTTTTCCCTCTTCACACCCAATGAGTTTTAATTTCACCGTCCGTTGAACAATAACAGCTCGAGTAGCACCGCTTTTATCACATATTGCCTGCGAGGGGTTTAAAAAGTTGGCCATCTTAGGGGAAGAACGCTTCTTGTCACCTAGCAAACACTATCTTTGCTGTATAACAAGCACATCACAGCAAACGCCATGCGACGAATATGTGAACTGCTCGCTGCTGCGAGGAATGGACGCGCAGGTGTCAGACGAGTGGAATGGCAGTGAGACAAATGTTGATCAGATAAAGACAAGTGGGTCTAACTGGCAACAAGGCTTGATGGAGCCAATCAAATAAATCAGAATCACTTTTGTTGCCTTCGATCCAGATGGGGGGGGGGGGGGGGGGGGGGAAATCGTCTGAGCTACTGCTTGTATCTCAAAAAACATGCACTCTCCCTTCAGGCGAACAGGAAGCGTGACGAAGCACGCCAAGAAAAGGAGACCATGGTGATGAAATATGTCCGCGGGGAGAAGGAGGCGCTAGACCTGAGGCGGGACAAGGAGAGCTTGGAGAAGAAGCTGCGGGAGGCCACGAAGGAAGTGGACCGCCAGGCCCTGCGGGGGAACCAACTCGCTCAAGAGCGAGGCCGTCTGCAGCAGCTGTACGACGCCAAGGTCCTCCTTTCGTTTGGGAAATGATCACTTCCAGGAAGTCAAAGATGTTTGCTCCTGCAGTCATTGCATCGCAGTTTGCTTGGTTGTTCTCAGGAAGGCGAGTTCGGCCGGCTGACACGCGAGGTGGAAAAGTTGAAGGAGGATAACAACTCTCATCTGATCAAGGTCAAATGGGCACAGAACAAACTCAAGAGTGAGGCTGATGCCCACAAGGTAAGTGACTTACTAACATGTGCTTCAGCATTCCCACAATAATGTAGAGCATGAATGAGAAAACAACCTCCAATCTGTATATTTTCATCACCTGGTGAATATGCACATTTATGGAAATGAAATGTTATTTTTGAAAAGCAATCAAGATCATAAGCGTTCATGTTAATTAAATTGTCTCGACCTTTATTTTCAGGCAACATTTTTGAAATGTTGTTTTGATGTGTATTGTCTTGATTTAGATTCAGCCTCCTTGTTTATAAAAGGCGACCAAGTGTTTTGAAATTGCAGGAGCTGACAAAAGCACGATTAGTTGTGTATGTTTTTGATTGGCAATGAAATGGGCTGAAAATTACACAGTGATGAACCTGCAGGAAACGCGTCATTTAGGTCGGAGCTATTTCTTGATAATGACAGTTTTTTATTTTCAACTTCCCACAGGGAAAGGCAGCAGTAGATTCATCGTAACAGAGCAAACATCTCTCTCTGTGGGACAGTACATCCTCACCATAAAACACAAAAGATCGATAACCCATCATATCATTAAATTCAATTACAAGTTCAGACCCACAGTCCCGTTTTAGACTAACTAAATGATCGCTGAACCAATCTTTTTATGCGCGCCACTTCACAGAAGTGAATGAAATGAGAATGGACGTTTGCCAGAGCCTGTTCCTCAATGAATGAATCATGTTTCCATCTGTCTCTGTGCGCAGGAGTCGAAAGACAAGCTGAGGGACGTCACGTCCAAACTGACGCAAGCCAAAGAAGAGACGGAGCAGATCCGCAAGAACTGCCAGGACATGATCCGAACGTACCAGGTCGGAGAGACATTTTGTATTCTATTTATTTAGAAACGGGGCGAAACGCAATCTGTTCTGTGACGCTTGGGCGACCTTCCAACTGAATAATATTCCCAATTGAGCTTAATTAGACGTAGATTGTGTCCACGAGTTCAAAATGTCATAAAAGCTGTCCACTTTGAACATACTTAACTGTCTGATTTCATTTTCTTATTTTGTGAATATTAATTAAATGCAGTTTAAGTAAATAAATTATGCATTTTTACTTTGCGGTTTTCTATAAAATACCCGTGATTCCGAGTGAGAATAAGCAGTGTAGAAAACCGATGGGGTCATAGTTTAAATTATTTTCGCTGTAATTTCCACATGCGCCTTGTGGTGGTGGTAAAGAACTGCTTTCTTCTGCGTCATAATCGAACAATGGCGGTGAATACGAGGGCAAGACGATGAATGACACGGTCTTTTTGTTATTATTTGTCCTCCAGGAATCAGAAGAGATCAAATCCAATGAGCTGGATGCTAAACTGAGGGAGACCAAAGGAGAGCTTGCGAAACACAAGCAAGAACAAACGGACCAATTAGAGGTGAGACCGTTTTGTATACATAGAAATTAACACCTGATTAGACATTGGGTTATTTATTGCTGAAAAAACTGTTTATTTAATCACTTTCAGAGGCTTAATTGCCTTTGCAAGGAACAAGTGATACGCATGTGCACAAGCATGGACTTAATCCAAACACAATGGCCTGTTTTTGTTTGTTTTTTGTTTTTTCACCACCGTCATCATCCTTTCTAAGAGGAAGGACACTTTAAAAATAAATGGCCTAGAAATAATCAATATGAAGCAGAGCATCGGGACAGCAAGCCCAGAAGACATCACCCACTTCCTGTCTTTCCCGCCGCCTCGCTCATTTACCCCCAAAAAGCCTCAAATTGAAATGCATAAATAGAAAGCTCTTAAAGCGGCTGTTGTTTTCAGTTAGTCGTCAACGTTTCAATTTAAATGCGTCTCGCTACCTTTTGTCTTCCCAACCTTCGCATTTAATACAAACATTGCTTTTCCTTGATTTGATATTGGCTCCGTTTTGAGAAATATCTCCACTTCGTAATAAACAAGTCATCTAAAAAAACAAAAACAAAAAAAAAACGCTGAATTATTTTTTTTTTTACCTTTTATCATAGTTTGCTATGCTCAAGAGACAGTCATAAATTATACAAAACAAAATTCCATTAGCATTGAAATAAGCGCGCAAGTCACGAATTAACGGAGCAAATAGGAAATATATTTTGCTCCGTCTCATTTAGTGGCAGGTTGTCGTGGATACGGCGGCCCGCGCTAATAGCTTCTTGGAAAAGTTGACTCTCACCAGTCCCGTTAATGGCTTTGTTTAACAGATGAGACGAAACATCATTACACGTCGCTTTCATGTTCATAATGAGCAACGCCGCAACCGCACAAACAAATTCACTGATTTCGATGATGTGGATGTAGAATAAAAACAAAACGTGACGCTTTATTATACGAGAACTGCTCAATCTTATTGAGATGAATTTTTAGAATTGTGGAAAGCAATATGTAGTTTGACGTCACCAAGTCATTAGTGGTGTATTTACAGTTTCGTGTCTATATTTGTTTTTTTAAATAGATCATAAGATAATGTTTTTCTGTCCCCTTTCATTTCTTTTTTTAAAAGAATGAAATGTTGCCCTTCTTTTCATAAGACACTGACGCTGAGAGATTTGCGACTATTGCAGGTACATCGCGTGAAAGCCAAAGAGCTGGACGACCTGAAGAGGAGTTACAAGGAGAGCATGGATGAGCTGGACACTCTTCGCACCAAGGTTTGTGTCACGGAACTCGCCGCTCGGCTGCGTCATGCCGCCGCAACCGCCTCCAACCTGCTTGTCACGCTCTTCAGTTAAAGTGTCTGGAGGACGAACGCCCGCGCTGGGAGGACGAGCTGAGCAAGTACCGGGAGATCATCAACAGGCAGAAGGCCGAGATCGGGCGCCAGCGGGACGAGCTGAACAAGATGGCCGCGCTGCAGGAGCAGCATCAACGGTATCTGCGCAGCTCATGCGCTTATCTATGGAGGACCAAAACTGCCAAGATTAAAAATGAAGAAATAACTAAATAAATAAATATATGTGTTAGGGATGTAACAATATCCAAACATCATGATATGAAGGTCACAATACGATGATTATCACGATATTGTGGGAAGGTTGGCGATATAAGAAAAGGTCACAATATTATAAACAAAATTAGCTCGTACTAAAAAAAAACAACAATATTGTGCGTTTGTACGTAACAGCAATGCATATAAACAACCTACAATCTCTAATAACACTTAATATTGAGGCACTTACTTGCTAATGCAAGCACACATCGAGTTCCTCCACATATTGACTCCGTTTACAAGCATATTACGTGCCCCTTCATCTGATCATTAGTGTGGATTTTAAACATAGAAGGGCCAAAACATGCCTTATGAAAATTAAGCTGCACTAAAAAAAAAAATAGCCACCAGAGGGTGCTAGAACTGCACAAATGGAAATCAACCTGACTTTTTTGAACAGATTTGCTGCTTTGACTATCGTGACATGACGAAGACGATATGTTGCCCTGTAAGATCGAAATGTTATTTGAATGAGGGGGCGGCCCTAAGTGCATCTTGGGTTGGATTCTGCCGTTCAGTGGTCGAGAGAGCGGGTCAGGAAACAAGGAAGTCTCGCAAGTTTGCACGGAGAGCTTCGGCAATGGTCGACTATCTTGTCCACTGTCACCACAACTTGATGTTGAAGTTAGTTATTATTATTTATGGATTTATTTTTATTTTTTGATCTCATTTTTTTATTTCTTATATTTTTACTTTTATTTCTTTATGGTTATAATTTTTTGTTTTTATTTTTTTACATTTATTTTTGTATTTAATTTTTGATTTTTTTTTTAATATCCATTTTTATTATCACTTATTTATTTATTTTTATTGTTGGCAGTTTTGGTCCTCCATACTTATCAGCCTCTTGCCCTACTTCTCGGCTCATTTGAATAATTCACCTATTCCAATCAAAGCACACCTCTCTCCAGCTGATTATTTTAACGCGATGCGTCGCAGGGACCAGCAGGAGCTCGCGTCTCGATGCGACGAGGTCGACTCGCTCAACGGCCAGATGGCCGACCTCCAGCGGGACGTGCAGGGGAGCAGGGAGCGCGAGGCCGAGCTGCTGGGCTTCACCGAGAAGCTGAGCAGCAAGAACGCCCATTTGCAGTCGGAGAGCAACGCCCTGCAGTCCCAGCTGGATCAGCTCGGCGCCCGCTTCGCCGAGCTGCAAGCCAAGCTGGAGGAGACCAACAGCGCCCTGGACGACAAGGTTGGGAGCGCTCGCTAATGGATGATGATGAAGTAACACGTGGTGGGAACGGATGAAGCCACATGGCTGTTTAATGCTGCTTTGTTTTTCATTAGCATAACATCTGAACAGGTGCATCGTATAATAATAGTGATGTTTACTGCCAAGCCATTCTGGGGGAAACCACGAATGACGCTAATCTCAACATTAGTTCCACCTGCACAATCTAATGACTGTATCCAAAAGTGACCCCTGTTTTAGATTCACTGTTACCTCCTTCATTTGGTCTCTGTCCTCCATCTTGTAGTCGCGACGGCTCAAGCAGGAGGAGGTGCTGAGGCAGCAGGAGGTGCGCGGCCTGCAGGAGGAGAGGACGGCGCTGCAAGGCGAACTGAGCCCGCTCAAGACGCGAGTGGACGAGCTGAGGGACGAGCTGGTGACACAGAAGAGGAAACAGGCAGCCAACATCAAGGACCTGACAAAGCAGCTAACGCAAGGTCAGGAAACGACCTTGAGTTTTGCCTAATAAATAATAATAATGTCCGTTTATCTTGAACTCTTTGGATCCAGTGATACCTTACAGGGGACAACTTTTTATTTTTTTCCCATGCTGAGTGAGCCACTAAGAGCTAGAGTGGGCTAAATCCGTTTTTGTCATTTTTAATTTCGGTACAGAAATGAATGGAACATTTTTGAGGAAGAAAAGGTCAATGTTATTGCACGTTGTGATTTTTTTTAATGGGAGAAAAAAAAAAATTATTATTATTTTTTTTTTTAGAATGACGACATTTTTTTATTGAAAAATATTCATTTTTCCAAGAAAAAAGTAAGATTGTGAACAAAATTCTATTTTTCAAAGTTAAATTCAAAATATTATAGCAATATCAAAGTCGAATTTTAACGAGGGAAAATACTTTTAACAAATGATTTTACAAAAATACAACGTAATATTATGCCATTCATTCTAATTCAGACTTTTTTTTTTTTTTCCTCAACTATATTTGTGAAATAAACCTTTGTTCTTAAAAAAAAAAAAATACTTTCTTAGTTTCTTCATGCCTGTGATTATACATCAAAATCAAGGGCTGCTCGATTATGAAGAAAATATTAATCAGTTATTTTGGTAATAATTGAAATCATGATTAGGACGATCATTTCTTTTTTAGTACAAAACGTAAAAAATATTAAGGAAAAGAAAATCCCTGAAAAACTATCATTGTGCAAGTTCCTTTTGAATGAAACCAAATTTATTAAATGAGTTATTTAAAAATTTTAAAAAGGTGCAAATGTATAAATTTAAACAACTCAAACACAAAATTAGTATTGTTTTTTTAACGATTATGTTGATTTTGTAATTGTGGAGTGTAATAATAGAAATTATAATTAAATTTAAATTAAGATTAGATTTTTTTTTTTCTAATACTTATTTTGCAGACCACCTCAGCCATATCTCGTAATTTGAGAGCCTCTATGTGTTAAAAAGTTTCTTTTCTCACTCATTGGTCGACAGTGCAAAACGCCCCTGCTGACGCACGTCTTCGCTTTTGTTGCCAGCCGCTATCAAGAGCAAGGAATACTCCTGAGCGTGTTAACTCCTACTTGTTTCTCGAGTCACATACGCCAAGTTCAGCATCACGATCGTGTCTGTATGTGATGCGCATACATGCTGAGAAAGTAGTTCAGGTTTCCTTAAATTAAGGCAGCCTGTGATCATTCTGCGTAGTTTGTTGAGCTGGATGACAACTTTCTAATCTTTCTCAAGTCTTTTTTTTTTTTTTTTTTTTCCTCCCCCGCAAGCCTTTCTGAGCTTAGTATGCACTCTTTCTCAACTTGCATTAGAGCAGAGCATCAATTTAAATTGAAGGATTTGAAACGCACATGATTGAAGTGTGTTATGAATAATGAATGCAGTGACGTGAAGGTAATTTGGTGAGAAATAAAATAAATAAATAAAAATGTTCAGGTTCAGACGGAAATAGATTGATGCCTAGAGTGGTAATCAGTAGAGTGCAGACCTCCTCGAAGGCTCAACAATCCTCTTTTGATTAGTACAAAATTGCCCTGCTGTTGCACTCCATTGTTCACGCCGCCATTATATTGCATTTCTTTGAAAGCATTTTTTTTTTAAGTTCTGTGACTATGCTTGTAACTTGAATTGAAGTGATGACAAATATACCTGAAATACATTATATAGGCCTCTCTATGTTGCGATAAAGCTCACAAAATGATGCTAAATTTAGTCATTTGGGTTTTTTATATGACTTATTAATTTATTACACTAAGAAATATTAATTTTCCCCCTCCTTTCCGTTGTCGCAGCTCGAAAGCGACTGGAGCAGGTCGAGAACGGCGGCTGCGACCGCGACGGCGGCAGCATGGGCAGCCGATCGAGTTCCTCAGGTGCTTCACCTGGTTTGTCACACATCCTTTCATCGCACCACGTGCCATTCAAGAAGTTTCATCATGAAGTCCCAATACTATTTTTTATTTTGTGACGATTCACTTCAATTAATTAGCCGTTACCTCTCCACAAGGCTCGTTGAACGTGCGCCACGGGGGCGCCGGCGAGGAGCGCTCGCCGGAGAGCCACTCGGGTCCCTCGGTGGTGGTGGCGGACAGCTTCCCGGAAGTGGACAAGGCCGTGCTGGTGGAGCGCATCGTCCGGCTGCAGAAGGCGCTGGCCCGCAAGCAGGAGAAAATCGAGTTCATGGAGGATCACATCAAGCAGCTGGTGGAGGAGATCCGGAAAAAGACCAAGTGAGTGTCAAAGGAAGGATGGGACAATCGATGGATTGGGAGTGAGTGACATTTGTTTAGTTACCATAATATATGGAGCAGATGTTATGCTATATCATATAGTGTTAAGAAAGAAGATCTTTGTGATAAAAGTTTTTAGGAGATACATTCTACTCCATTTTTCCTTCTGTTCAGAATCATCAGTGGCGGGCAAACAGATTGGCAAGTTTGTAGATGAGGTTGGGAAAAAAATGAATTTATTACAAATAAAATATGTAAAATTGTTTATAAAGTGCATTTATTTTGCAATGTTTCATTTATGGGTTTCAATTAGTCACCTGATTTTGAGGATCTGCCGATACCAAGTCCCGATCCGATTCAGTGGCAAAGTATTAAGGAGGGTGGGAAAAGTGCATCCAAATTTTTTCTATTTTTTATTTTTATTTTTTTATTTGACCAAAACCATCCCAATAATTGTGTTGGGTACCATCAGAAGTGCATGTGAGTTATGCTGACAAATAATTTCATGTAGCCATAGGTTTCTTTGACGAATACCATTTAGAAATAAACATGAATAAATGCATTCTAATCAACCAATGCAACTCTCTTGCGATGCACAGCAAATCAATCCCCTCCTGATTGGCACTTTGATTGACCTTGAAGGACAGCATATGCTGAGACGCATTGACGAAATGACGCTCACACAGACGCTTCCAAATTCTTACCTATGCGTCATGCCGTGCGCCAACATTCATTAAAAGCTATTTATAGCCGAGCTGCGGGCGTGGGGGAGCCTACGAATGAATTAGCATGCATCTTCGGTGATTCAAATTCACGGCCGTGGCCTCGGAAAATAAAAAAAAATAAAAAGTGTGTGAAGGACGTCGGCACAATCGCACCCGAGTGGACCGCTGCCAAGACGGGGGGGGGGGGGAGTTCCCCTCCCCTCCCCTAATCGGCTCTCAAAGCTGTCACCACGAAATCCATTTCGGTGTAATGAGCAAATCCATTGAGTGAAATCCATTGATTAGCAAATGGTCTATGAAAAGAGTCCACTGAGGTGCTGTATCAGATTGGCTCTCGGCAAACAGTCGTCAATTGCCGTTTTGGCTCAACCTACATTACAATTCAGGACAGATCCCACGTTCGGCCGGCTAAAAATAGCTTTGTAAGAATTGTCAGTTGAGTGGCAAGGAGGGACGTGGGAGCGGGGTGTTGCTCTTTCCAAAGAATGGATACCACTTTGCCCTTCTTTTTTCTTTTTTTTTTGTTTCCCCTCCAGGACAACTTGTCTGAAAATTTAAAGTTGGGTTGTAGGTAGTGATGTGACTATTAAATATTTATAGCTATCAATTGACTAATCGGATTCATTTTAATTTTGCGTTTATATGTGTTAAAATTAAGATTTTTACCCCTGATTACTCTTTATTAACCATTGATTGGTGTTTATTTCATACTTCATATTCATATAGTAATCCATCCATCCATCCATCCATTTTCTTGACCGCTTATTCCTCACAAGGGTCGCGGGGGCTGCTGGCGCCTATCTCAGCTGGCTCTGGGCAGTAGGCGGGGGACACCCTGGACTGGTTGCCAACCAATCGCAGGGCACACAGAGACAAACAACCATCCACACTCACACGCACACCTAGGGACAATTCGGAGCGCCCAATTAACCTGCCATGCATGTCTTTGGAATGTGGGAGGAGACCGGAGTACCCGGAGAAGACCCACGCGGGCACGGGGAGAACATGCAAACTCCACCCAGGAAGGTCCGAGCCTGGACTCGAACCGGAGACTCATATAGTAATAAAAAAATAAAAAAAAGTGGGGGGTGGGATTGATGTTGTAGTATGTTACCCATTCAGCCATTGTTTTCCTAAGCAAAAAACAAGATTACAAAAGTCTTATTTTGATTCAAGTTACAGAAGATAATCGGTCTTCTTTCATGAAGGACTACAGAAATCAGTCAACAATTACTGTTGATATGCTGAAATCAGAGGGTTTGGACAATTTTAAATACAAAATATAATGACTCCAAACAATTACTCAATTCTTAAAATAGTTGTCGATTAATTTGTTAATCGTTTAATTTTGACAGCTCTAAGTGTAGGTTTAATAATGGAGGCTGGATATTGATTGACAAGGTGAAGATGGCTGAAATATGCCACCATGTTTATTTACTCCACTGCAATAAGTGCAAATATTGTTGCACACACATTTTTCAATTATTTTAGCAATTTTTAAACTTTTTTTTTTTTTTTTGCCGGCGCCATCAACATGCATCTGCGTCTATAATTTTTGTCTTTTTTTGTTTTTACTAAACGTACTCGTGATGGAACTGGGGTTCAAATATGGAAGTCTGGTGTCAGGTAAGTCCTTTTCTGGCGGGGTCTTTTTTTTTTTTAAATAAATGTGATCTCGCCTAGAGTGCTTTCAAACATTCAGTATAGTTGTCATGTGTTTCTAGTCTTTTAGATTGATCTTCTGGTTAGTATGCAAAAGGGAAAAGACTAATTAAAGGAGGAATGCATGTAATAAGATATTTGCGACGATATCCTCCGATATCATCGCTTGTTTGCAGTCAGCATTTTTATTATCTTGTAGGTGAAACGCTGACTCCACATTTTTTGTGCGGCTCTAGCTCTCGCTGCCCAAAATGAGCTTTGGTTATTTCAAAATATCAACGGATGCTTTTCTGTCACATAATTTGGGCAGTAAAATGGTTTTTTTTCAAGTCAATTTATCAAATTTTATTTTTTTATAACTGTTATGAGGCCGAGGTGTAATTTTGTACTGAAACTTTTTTTTTTTTTTTTTAGCAATATCTGGCCATGTCTTTGATATAAATACATCCATGTCCTAAAACGGATATTTAATAAACGCTGCAACATCTTTTTAAAAAGCCACTTGAGCAGTTAATCGATCCCCTTGACATCCAGGATATCGATTTAATGCCGGAAGAGCTTTCCATCACACCATTTGAGCATTTATTCGATATCCTCCGTCCTCTTTTGTCCTCACGAGTGCGATAACGTTGCCGTTGGACAAACAGTACTTTGCGCGTGGGCCTTAAAATGGATGTCAAACTCTTCTCTCTCCCCTGCGCAGAATCATACAGAGCTACGTGCTAAGGGAAGAGTCGGGGGCCCTGTCGTCGGAGGCGTCGGACTTCAACAAGGCTCACCTGAGTCGCCGGGGGGGCATCATGGCCTCGCTGTACACGTCGCACCCGGCGGACAGCGGGCTCACGCTGGACTTGTCGCTGGAGATCAACAGGAAGCTGCAGGCGGTGCTGGAAGACACACTGTTGAAGAATATCACTCTCAAGGTACGTTCAATTAGTCTGGATTGCAACAACAATGTAGTCGCTAATGTAATGAAGCTGTAAAATTGCCAATTTATTATGATTAATGATTAAAGGGGAGGATGTGATGCCAGCATGGATTGTCGAGTGGGGCTTGTTCGGGAGAACTGACATGCCCCGGAGCCATATTATTTCATTAGTGTTAAATTTGTGGTGCCATTGTGTTTAAAAAATAAATAATAATAATGATACTATATTTGGATGTACAGGGTTTCCACTATTATTGCTCTGAAAAATTCATTATTATTATTTATTTATTTATTCTGGACTTGAAGTTGCTGAAAAAGCTTTTTTCCCCTCACTTTTTTTCCTCCACTTTAAAATCACACATAATTACACAAAGTTGTGGCATATATAATTTTTTTTTTTGTAGAATTTCTTTGGGTGGGTCAACATGAGGGATTTAACACACACATTAGTAGGACTGCTCAATTATGAAGACAATATTCATCACAATTGGTAATAATTGAAATCACGATTAGGATAATCAAGTTTGGTTTTTTTTTGTACAAAACAAGAATATGTTTAAGCATGTAAAAAATATTAAGACAAATTTGTGGTGCCGAAATTGACCATATTTGGATATACAGCAGTCCCTGGTTATAATGCGGTTCACTTTTCACGATCTCACTGCTTCGCAGATTTTTTTTTTTTAGTGCAATTTTGCATACAACATGTAAATGCCTCTAAACTGTGTGGTGAGGGGTTTTAGAGCCTTAAAACGTTTTTTTATAATAAATGTAAAACATAAAGCTAACTACTTTGCGGATTTCATTTATGGCGGGTATTTTTTGGAAGCTAACACCAGCGGAAAATGAGGGAACACTGTACAGGGTTTCCACCTTACAATGACTATAACTAGAGCTGTCAAAATTAATCAACAACTATTATAATAATTTGTTGTTAATTTAAAATTGTCCAAATCCTCTAATTTCAGCATATCAAACCGGAACGTCAACACCGCCCCCCCCCCCTTTTTTTTAATCACTATTATGAATACAAAGTATGGAATAAACACCAACCACTAGTTAAGAAAGAGTAATCAGGGGAAAAAAGGTTGTTGTTTTTTTTTTTAGTACATTTTAATGCAAAATTGGAATCTGATTAATCGATTATTGAATAATCTATAGATTCATCGATTTCTAAAAATATTTGATAGTCCAAACTGACTTTCGGGCTTTGCATTTTCCAGGAGAGCCTTCAGACGTTGGGCGCAGAGATCGAGAAGCTGATAAAACAGCAGCGAGAGCCCGTCGACGGAGCGAGGAGGAAGTAAGTGAAGGACCACTAAAGGACTATTTGAAGGACGGTCTTTTTCAAATGGACGCTCATCTTGAATCCAACACATGAAGGACTCGCGCAAATGTGCCAGTAGCATCCTTTTGGAGACCACCTCCTCTTCCGTCTTCTTCCCGTCACCTTCCGACTTACTTGAATTGTTCTGTCAACTTTTGCACCCGTTTGGGTACAACGCAGTTTCCTCGCCGTGCGCCATGTCGCGATTCCTCCTCGAGAGGCCGTCGTACCGAATGTAAAGGAAATGGACCAAAATGTGTGGCGGTGTTTGTCTCCAGGTTCTCTTTTCAACAACGCCATCCACCAAGTAAACCTCAATGCCAAAATGTTTTTGTTTTTTTTGGAGAAGTTGAAAAGCTGCTTGCCCGACCGACCCCGTAAAAACGTAGCACTCCATATGTGAAGCGGCAGCCATTTTGTGACGCGGTGGTACACGTTTGCAAGCATCTTACCCAAAAGCTCTTTAAAATGGAAGTACATGTATAAAATGCCAGTCTGAATGTGATTTATTTTAAATATATATGTATATTTTTTTGTTGCATTATAATTTTAGTCTGATCGTTCCTGGCATTTTTTTTAATGCTTTGTTTTCTTGATTAAGATATTTTAGAACACTGCTGTTAATTTAAATCGACTTTGGAAGAATCACCGCAAACATTTTTGCTTTTTCCTCACGAGTTAATTTCAATCACATCTGGTGCAAGTACTGATTTTTTTTTTTTTTTATTGAAATCAAAAGCAATACTTTTCACCAAAAGTAGAATTTTTTTCCTCTTAATATTTGCACGCAATTCAAATCAAAAGCACGATTTTCCTCCCCCACAAAAACACAACTGAGTTTTGCTAGTTAGACACAACAAGGCAACTTCTTGATTTCAGTTGAACTCTATTTTTTACATGTCCTGTTTTCTCCATTTTGTTCCAAATAAAATGGATTAAGATTACAAGACAATAAATTCACTAATATTGCAGTAGTTCAACAGTACAAAAATGTAATGAGGTCATTGGTTATGTGGAAAGTAAAACGCTTCCATTTTTTTTTTTCCCCCAAGAAGTTTAACCAAAAGAGTGGAGACATTTCAGTCCAAGTGGTGCCTTGAGTTACAAGCACCTTTCCCCCAACACACAAAAATAAAAATAATGGAAGCTCTTATCTCAAGGCACCGCTACGCATATAAATAAGAGATGGGCAAGTACCGATACTTGCCATAGTTTAAGGTATCGGGTACTCATGGAGACTGCCGATACAAGCCACTAATCTTGAAAGGGGGGGAAAAATTATATTATAATGATATTATAGTAAGTCGTCAGCAGGAGTTGGCGAATCATCGTCTGCATTAGAAAAAGTTATGTTCACAATTTTTTGTTGTGTTAAATTAAATTTTATATATCAAAAGTACTGGAGGTATCAGTACTCCATATCGGTGAGGACTCATCCTGGTATCGGTCAGAATTATTTTTTTTGGACAGCAAGTTGCTTCAAACTTTTCTTCTCACTAAATCCACTTTAAAATCATTTTTAAGTAAGGTGTTTATTTCTTGTAGAATTCATTGGGGTGCGTCACCATGAGGGATTTAACACACACATTAGAGTTGCTCGATTATCAAGAAAATATTCATCACAATTAATTTGGTAGTAATTGAAATAACGATTAGGACAATCATTTGGGTTTTTTTTTTTTGGTACAAAACAAGAAAATGTTTAATGTAAAAAAAATATTAAGACAAATACATTTCTTTGAAACATTGTAAGAAAAGTTATTTTTGGACCAAACAAGATTTATTAATTTAGTCATTTTAACATTTAAAAAAAAGGTGCAAATTACAAATTTAAACAAATCAGAATTAGTGTTAATATTTTTCTATTTCGATGAATTGCCCCAACATACATTGTTTTGAATGTAAATTAATGCTGAACATTTTTTGTTTAATAGGGAAATATCTTAAATGTTGAGGTATTCTTGTCATTGTCTTTCTTGCATCTCCTGTTTGTTTGCTGCAAAACGTACACAAATTTATCCAGGGACAAAGTGCAATTGTGTGTCCTTCCTTTTTTTTAACTTTTGCTCTTCCGGGCCCAACCAACGTCTGCGCATACATATTTTATTTTTATTTTTTTTGCTCGCCTTTTTTCTTCGACTGCAGCGAACGTTTGGTTTCCTCCTCACGTCCGCTTGCTCGACCCGTCCGCTCTTATTGGCTCGGACCGCGTCGACTTTGATGATTGTTCCGTTCGGCGGCGTAATCGCTCTTTGCTTTTAGGTCACACGCGCGCATCCCAGATGAAGGGAACGACGAGCGGTCGATACAAAAGGTCCTTTTATTTGATCCCGTCTCACGCGGCGCCGCATAAAACTGCGTCAGGGTGCGAGCCCCCTGAGCTGTCGTGTTTTGGAGAAAATAATGATGATAATGTAAACATAATACACTCTCACGTTGATATCCCGCAAAGTAGCCGGAACAGCGGAATTTATGCGCCGGTGCCTTTTATACAGAACCCAGCGAAGCGGGTTATTGCCACTTTCACGCGCTGAAATCGGGTAATTTGATGTGTGACGACATTGGCAACAACAATGATTTCAACATGTGGAGGAGAGTGTGTTTGAGTGAGTATATGAAAGAGTGAGAGAGAGAATCAAATCCTTAAGGCTATGTATGACAAACAGCGTGAAAGGGGCTTAGCTGGGATCCCCGCCCCTCTAATGAAACATGATTAGGGTAGCTTTGAACTGACGCCTGCAAAATGTGATTTATTATTGCTTTTGTTTTTCCATCAGTTCAAATCAATATTTTTGTTCTGTGCAATGATTTCCGTGGGCTCTGTCAGTGTGGAATATTCAAACTGTGATTCTAATATATACTTGTAGATACATTTGTAAATAGCGGATGATGTGTATATACAAGGGAATAAAATGACACGAGTCTTAACCTTCTGTAATGGTTGTTTTTTTTTTTCCACCTGCAGTGAATGTCATAAAATGGAACTACTGTGTGCGCCGAGGCAGATTTTGATTCCTTTTTGTTGTCGAGGCAGATTTTGAGTCCTTTTCTCCCCAAAAAGGAGCGCAGTCGGCAAAGCTGGAGGTCATACAGCACACTGTGTAGTAGGATTTAAGCAAAGATTTGCTGCATAACATCAAAACAAGTTAACGTGCACTTTTTTTTTTCATACTAATGTTGGTTAACTTAAAAATATTAGCATTTCATCCATACTGTATGTGGCCTTTCCATCTTACTTTCAGCGGGTGTCATTTTCTATTCTCCTCCCCAGTCGGCTGCAGGCGCAGTGACACGCGGCAGCTTGATACTGCGTAACCATTTCAAGTCGCCGGGAGGCTATTTTTAGCCGGCTGATAAAATGCCGACTCTCCTCCCCGGGCTTTGGATGACTACACTTGAAAATGGCCAAAGCCGCCTTTTTCCTGATGGGGGCTCTCTGTGGAAACAGATAACCGGCACCAGGTGCCTTTCAAACTTTTTACACCAAGGGACCCCCTCCAAGTCCCGTCGTCATGACTACCATTTAAGTAGCATCGTATTAGCTTAAGTTTTCATCTAAATCAAGACCGAGATTTTATGCAGAATAAGCACGTTTAATATTATTGTAAGCCACTGTAACGTAATACACAATGTACTTAAATATAGGAAAATTTTAAAATCTGTCAGTAAATTAAAAAAGAAGCTTTTCTTCGTTTAACTATTCCACGCACTGCCACAACGAAAGAGAAAAATTGTTTGTGATCATGTGATAAATTCCACATTTTAGCATGATAGATTTCACGGTTTAACGGGATAAATTTCAACATTACGACATGGTACATGGTTGAAACTTATAATGTGAAACTTACTGCAATTATGTTAAATTCATATAATCTTATGTTAATATGTTAATTTATTTAATCTGTGTGTAAATGTGAAACATATAACGTGAAATATATCATATGAAAACAACTCATTTGCTCCCAAAAACATATAAGTTTTTTCAAATGTTCTAAGTGTCCCAAAGATGTATTTATACTTTTTTGTTTTGTTTTTTATACTAGAGCATACAGAAGGCTTTGATGCAGCCTCTCAACTGCAAAGAACGGTTGCAGAAATGGTAGTTATTACACAAACAGCCAGCAGGTGGCAGCAGAGCAAAGGAGATCAACCAGAGCCATGTAGAAAAAAGCTCAATTACAATTCTGAATCGATTTGTGAAAATTGATTAAATTTAGCTATATTCTAATGCTAATTGCTGCAAAACTGAAACAGATAGAAACATACTTTTTTCCTGATGAAAGAAGAGACTTTAATTTTTCTTTTGATAGCCTTCTTGTTTCTATAGCAATAGAGCACATATTCTGTGGGCCTTGCAAAATCAGTCAAAATCCAGTAAAACAGCCGGGAGCGAACAGGATTGCTTCTGTGAAAATGGCTGGGAGCGGATGAGATAAAGGCGCTGAACGCAAGGTACCGAGTTTTTGCAGATTTGCGACCCTTCTGGCGAAAAGCGTAATGCAAGCAAGCCAGCGATGTGCACACGCCCAGAGTGCCGAGACGTTCGTTAGTGGCAGTTTTATTGAGCATTGCTCATCATAAATAGACCCTATCGCATTTTTCGTGACAAGGTCGTACCTTTTTAGCAAGAAGAAAGCAAGCTGAGGGTCCCGTTTCATCCTCGTAGGTCTTTGCACCGACTCCAATAACGTGATCCACATCCTCCCATGACGCGTGTGGGGACACCTCCCGTTTCATGTCGCCAAAGTTTCGGCAGGCCGATGGTTGAACAAGGAACCACAGTTGCAACATGCCCCTTTAAATTTGTCATGAAACATGAAATGTATAAGTTCAAAATGTGACACATTATGATCTGAAACTTGCCATGTTATAATGTGAAATATATCACATTATGTCGCATTGCACAATCACAAAAATTACCGGTATGTGAAATTTTTAAAACATGTAATTTATTACAGTATAATGTCAAATTTATCACAATAAAACATGAAATTTCACATTGTGTGCCAAAGTTTTATTTGTATTCGACTTTTTTTTTTTTTCTTTCCTTCCATTTGTTGTGTGTTCGTTCGGACTATTTTCAAATCACGAAAAGTCAACACCCATGTAGAAGAATATCCGTCCCGCCGCTGACTGAATTTCCCAATTATGCGCCGAGCTCGCTTCCACTTTGTGCTCCTTTCAGCTGGAATTTGACCTGATTCCCGAGCGTTGCAACAGACGGCAGCCGCCGGCCGGGATAAGAAGAAAAAGAAAAAAAATCTGCCGTTTGTCTAATGATCTGTGAAATTGCAGCAAACATTTGCGTTAATAGTTGATATGTTGCGGTGCGTGGCCGAGCCGCCCTGTGGCTGAACGCGAGGACATGTTGGTACACAATTGATGAGCGACTCGACTCGCGCTGCTCACTGGCTGCTCTTTGAGCGTGCGCGAGCCAGATAAGCGTAAGAAGTCAAAGCTTGTGGGTCGCCGGAGCGCAGGAGAGAGACTTTGACACTTTCTCTTCCATCATGTGCTGCCTATTATGCAAATAGTGGGGAAAAAAAGATGCAGCGGCTGTAGCCAGTTCAAAGAGACCGTATACAAACAACCAATATCACATTGAATATTAATACATAGGGGTGTCAAAATTAGTGTGTTCATTTTGAGTTAAGTTCTTTAATGCCACAAAGCGTGTACTGTGGGAATTCCAGTCGCAACTCAGCAGACACGGCCACGTCAAAATTTAGCAGTAATAAATGTAGTAATAATGCACATATTTGTGGAAATTGGTGTCAAGTTGTATTTTACAATTTAAAAAAAGTGCCGAATTTCACAAGTTACTTCATGTTACAGATTAGATAGCTCTTAATATGAAAAGAAAAATGCACTGAGCTGTCACTGTCTTACAAATACAATTATGCCATCTCGTGGCAGAAAAATGACCAACACAAATCAATAACTTTTTTTTTATTTTTTTTAAGTACAGTGCATCTTTTTAAAATTTAATTTCAATGACTAAAAGTTGCAGCCCTATTTCTATTTAACATTTGTTCTACTTTTATGTTATGAGACCTTAGGGGGAAAAAATATTTGTACATTTAGAACAGACATAAAATTTGCAATTAATTGTGTTAACTACTGAAGTCATGCGATTAATTCCGATTAAAAATTGTAATCGCCTGACACACCTACGTATAATAGATTTTTTTTAAAGTCTCTTTTTACTGATATAAAACACAGCAAGATAAATTTCTTCTGTGACCTTTAACCAGTACCACTAAATGAAACATCTTTTTGAGAGGGAAAATCAAATGAAATTGAGAATTTAGTTGCAAAAATATTCACATCCTCTTATAACTGGGGTGTGGTTCAGAATTAACACATTCCATTGCATGAGTGCCACCATTTAAAGTGTCTCTTACTGCTGATAAAGGGTGTATGTATTCTGCCTATCTATTTTCGTTGCTCACTAACTTCTCTGCCCCCCCTCATATTACAATTTTAAATGAAAACAATGTGAAGATGCCTCAGAGAAATCAATGTATTCAAGTTAGGCGGGCTAAGTGAGTGGCAACGTAAGATGGTGTCGTCACTTCTCCCAACAGGAGCGGCATTGATAGTAGAGAATCCCGCTGGATATTCCATACTTTTTTTATCTTTTCTTTTTTTTATTTTTTTTTTAATGATGCAGTTGTCCTCCATAATAAGAGCGGGACGAGAGTAATTTTTACCGGGAATTGAATGGGACAGGATTATTATTATTATTATTATTTACTAATTGTCCAGGGCAGGATTTTTTAGACCCAGCTAATGCTAATGCTAACACTAGCGCACTTTCGTAGGTAGCAGGAAGAGTCAAACGTCGCCAGTAAGGAATGTTACACATTAAATGGTGATGCCACTCACCTCTCAGACACGCACACTTGGTAGGGAAAGGCACAGATTCAATAACCCTTCTTGAGGGGTCGTCAATCTCTATCGACAGCAAAACACCGGTCCCGTCGGTCACTCACTCTCTCCCACTCTCTCCCTTCTCGCTTGACCACGGCGCCAAAAGTCACAAGGACCCAAATTTAGCTGCTCGAACAGTGCCTGCCAGAAAAGAAAATATTCGAGTCTTTTGTACAATTTCTTAACTTTGCTCTCGCAAGATGAATTCTCGTGGTATTTGTGAGTATCCATCAGGTTAACAATTTCTTAATGAAGACGTCATTTATGGTATGAAAAGGAATAATAATCATAAAATGTGCTTTTTCATCCCCAATGATATGAACTGTATCTCAGAGCAACACATAATGAGCTTTAAAATAAACAACCCGAGGATTCTGACTTCATGGACTTGTTAGTGTGCACTGCCTGTTTCATTATGAAATGTGTTATTCTTCAAAATGCAAATGATGAGTGGCTCCATCTGTGAGCGCCCTCTGTTAATCAACGCAGACATCCTGCCAAGAAAACAACCGTTAATAATAATAATCAAGCTCTGTTTTCTTTGCCAAGAAGTCATCAATGACGTGAGTCGAGTCCATTCACAAAGTTCCCTTTGCCAAGCCCGAATCTGATCGAAACCCAATTGAGCATCTGTGGGGCTGCAAAGTTCTGGCACAATCTAGACATTTTCACTTGGGGGTGTACTCACTTTTGTTGCCAGCGGTCAATAAAACCCAAAGAGACAATTAACTTTTTTTTTTTTTTATTCCACAGAACACTCAAACAGCATGTCAAGCCACATTCAACACGATTTGGGAATCGAACCCACAACCTCATGTGCAGAAATAAATATGTAACATTTTCATATAAACAAATTTGGCTGCAATTGCACTTGTTGAAGGCTGTGAGGTAAAACACAATATGAGTTTAAATACAATATGCACACACGTACAAACTATACAACACATCCTTACTGTCCAGTTAGTGAGAACTATCGTCATTGCCAGTCGCTTTACACGTCATATCTTAAAATTAATTGACAGAAACAAAGTAAAAGTGCGCTCTTTGGACCGTTATGAATCATTAGTGGGCATTCATGAAAAACCTAATTGAGAACAAGAGTGGGCTAATGGCAATTTTTTTGTCATGTAGTATAAGTGAACGTTCATGAAATAGTTAATGCATGTTTGGATTTTGACCTATTAAACTAAATGTTTAATGGCAGGAGCCAGAAAACAAAATGAAAAGGAAAAACGGAGTTAGTCTACTCTGGTTCTTAATAGTTCTTTTTTTTTTTTCTTGCACAAAAAAACCTACTAAATTATTATGGGGTCAGGCTGTTATTTTTAACCTTAGCTAATTAAAGTGAGATGTTTCAGGGGCTCTTATGAAGTTAAAAAAAAGGGAACAAGGATAAAATAGTTTGCCAACATTCCACCAATAAGTTCACATTTTTCAATGACATTTAATATTTTGAAAGTAAGACCAAATATGTCAGTGTTTGACTACTCTCTGTGCTTTTTTTCCCATATTAAATTGATGTGGCATCAGGTTAAATGGAGATTTGGCCCATTGTTGAAAGTGAAAATTGAGTGAAAACTAAGTTCAATATGTTTTACGGTGCCGGATCAATCAATATTTGTTTGGCCCATGAAATTTAGACAGAAATTTCACTTAATTGATCCAAGAAAATACTAAAAATAATGTACCTTTGTTGATCTCGTAATGGTAAGTGAGCTCCCTCTTGTGGTACGTGAAAGAATCACTGCTTAAAGTACAGTTGTGTTTGACTGTTTTTAATTTCTACCATTTAGGTAAAAATGTAAATATGTAAAATACATTTCAATTGAGTAATTAAGTATATATATTTTTTTATTTTCAGTTTTTTTCCTTAGGCGGTATTCCGTGAGACTGCTTATGTAAAATATGTGCCTCGGCTCAAAGGTTTTATGCAATTTCACTTAATCGGTCCCCCGAATATTACTCATGGCGAATAATGTATATTTGTTCAGCTAGCCAGCGATATATAGTGACATTCGGAGAAAAAAAAATGGTTCTTCCTTTTTCTTCCTTTAAATCCGTGATAGCTCCCCCCAGTGGTGCATGAAATAATCACAGCCTAAGTCAAGTCGAGTTGAAGTTCAATACATTAGCGTTTAATAATCTTTTTGAAAAAAAATTATATCTTTATCAGTATATATATTATTTATTTATTTACGTTTTCTTTGGCGTGTGCCATATGTGCCTTGGGTCAATAAAAGTTGCCCTATCTGGTTCAAAATGGGTCTTCAGCACTTCAGGATTTTAAATAATACACATTGGCTCTTTCATGATCACACTTGTACGCTCAAAAGAAAGAAAGTAAAAGAGTCATGTTGTGAGTCAGAAATGGGACTCGCAGCGAGGCAGCTTCCCGGTTCCGGCCAGGCTGCTGTCGCTGTTGTCCATCCCGGTGCAGTCCGTCCACAGGCCGAGAGTCCCTCCGCCCCCGCCGGTCTCCAGCGACGACGCCGCCACCAAGCCGGCCGAGTAGCGGCTCAGGTCGCACGAGCTGACGTGCAGCATGCGCTCCCTCCTCGGCCGGGGCCGGCGGCACAGCAGCCTTTTGAACGCCCTGCGGAAGTCCGGACTCCGGCAGTAGATGACCGGGTTGAAGGCCGAGTTGGCGTAACCCAGCCAGTTGAGGAAGACGAACAAGTCCTCGTCCACCAGCTCGGCGCCGAAAACGCGCACCACGTTGACCACGAAGAAGGGCAGCCAGCACAGGGTGAAGGTGCCCATGATGATCCCCAGCGTCTTGAGCGCCTTGTGCTCCCGGAGCGCGGCCATGCGCGGCGGCTTCCTCTTGCAGCGCGTCCCGCTGGCGTGGATGTGGAAGCGGCCCTCGCAGCGGTCGATCTTCCGCAGCTGCTGCTTGGCTTCGCGGTAGACGCGCGCGTACACGAACACCATGACCACCAGGGGCAGGTAGAAGGACACCACGGACGAGGCGACGGCGTACGCGCGGTTGGTGACGAAGTCGCAGCACGCTGGGTCGTCGTAGCACGCCGCGTGCGCGCTATCCCGGGACCAGTGCATGAGGATGGGCAGGAAGGAGACGAGCGCCGAGACCCCCCACACGGCGCACACCGCCGCCTTGGCCCGGGCTCTGGTCAGCAAGCTCTGGTAGCGGAACGGCGCCGTGATGGCCACGTAGCGGTCCACGGCGATGACGCACAGCGTCTCGATGCTGGCCGTGACGCACAGCACGTCCACGGAGATCCAGAACTCGCAGAAGAACGAGCCGAAGTCCCAGGCGCCGCGCAGCTGCAGCGCGGCCCCGAAGGGCACCACCAGGACGCCCATGATGAGGTCGGCGCACGCCAAGGACACCACGAACACGTTGGTGCGGGTTTGGAGGCGCTGCGTCCGGGCGATGGCCACGATGACCAGCGCGTTGCCCAGCACGATGGCGAGCACGATGAGCGCCATCAGGAGGCTCATGCCCGCCACCCACTCCTCGGACGCGGACGGACGCACGCCGCCGCCGCCGGGTTCCGTGACGTTGCGGGGGTCCACGGCCCCCATGGCGGGCTCCCGTCGCGCGCCAACTCCATCTGGAGCTCCGCCGGCTGGAGCTCCGGACGACAGCATCGAGCAGGGATGTCAATCGGCGGGGACGGTTGCGTCATGGATGCCGGCCAATCAGGGGGCTCTCATCATTTCCAATGTAACAGTGTTTCCCCGTGGAGCCAGGGGCGTGCAGAGGGCGGGGCCAACGGGGCCGTGCCCCCCCAGCATGGTTTCAAATTAGGGGATTAAAACAAGTTTGGGTTTTAAAACTTTGGCTAGGGTTTCAAATTCAGGTTATGTTTCAAAACGGAGTTTTAAACAGGTTAGGGTTTCAAAATGGGCTTTCAAATGAGTTTGGGTGTTAAAGTGGGGTTTTAAACAGATTAACGTTTTAAATGGGTTAGGATTTCAAATTTAGGGCATGCAGAGGGTGGGGCCACAATCCTCGAGAGTCGTGGTGTGGCATCAATTTAATAATAATTATTTTTTTTAATACCAAATACAATTATTACTTTGTGCTACATTTGAAATAAATAACGGCGCACTCACCTATTTGACTTTTGACTCACCATTTCAAATGCCCGAAAGCGTGTGCAAGGCTGTTTTGCCTGTATGCCGTAAATTATTTTTATTTTTACGTACTGTCTACAGCAGAGTTGGGTAACCCACTGTACTGTAGGGGCTGGCATTTGAGCCATACATAAATACATTTAACATTTTTTATTATTAAAACAAAACAAAACAAAAAAACCCTAAGGCGCAATGTTACGAGAAGAAAACTATTCTAACCTAATCATTCAGGCATCTAAATAAAATTTCATTCTGTAATTGACCTTGTGAGATGCAATTTCTACAAATGACAAGTTTGTTTTTTTAAAGAAGACAACATGATGGCTTATGTAAAGCGCACCTTATGAAACACTCGCAGATGGAAGGTGGTGGTGCGTGCGCTGATTAGCGTTCCCTCGACCATGTGAACCCGATGACACGGTGCCGGAGGGGAGAGGGTGAGACAGAAAGACAAAGACAGAGCACTTGACCCAAACATAGCACAAGCTGCTATACAGTGCAGCCTTGTATAACGGCCAGTATTCCCGAGCCTCCTGAACGCACCTCCAGGCTATTGTGCAGAACAGGACGATTTATGAAAAGTGAAGCTCTATGATAAGGATAAAACTGCCACATGACAAAAACAAAGGATGAATGGCTATAAGTGTATATCCAGTACAGTACTGTATATTTATTCCTGCTTTGTTAATTTGTTTTGCTGTTTTTTAGATTTTTTTTTTCTGTTTTTCAGAATTAGTTTTTCAGATTAAGCTTTTTGTTCTTTCTTTCAGAATTGTTTTTACAGACTATTTTTTTATGACAGAAAACTATATTCCATTAAAAAAAAATGAGGTACTGTACATCTGAGGGAAAAATATCAGTTGCACCCAAAAGCTGAGTACCATTGGTGCCAGTATATTACGTACACTTAATTAAGCAAAATATTCTAAGGGATACACGCAAAATGTTTAGTAGGCCTTTAGTCAAATATTGGCTAAACAACAAATGTAAGAGATACCATCCATGCTTCGATGAAGTCAACGAATGACACAAATAAAGTCACAATAGCGAGCGAATAATGCAAGTTTACCACGTGAATGTTATTCTCGACAAGCTCCTTTTGACTCATTATCTCTTCTCCTGGTAATATAGGACCACTTTGTTGCGGTAATGATATACACGCACGCAGTGGTTATGTAATTGGCCACGAAACTGCATTTTGTGCTTCAGCTGAAGAGAGTTCACAGTCAACTTTTAACATTTAAACCACTTAATAGCTTTGAGGCAACTTTTAAAAGCCTGCCTGACCTTTCCACACGCTGTTGATTTTAGAGTGCAGCGATCAAAAAAAAAAGAAGAAGAACGAAAATACGTTAGCATTGTTTCAAGGATTGTGTTTTTCAGGTCCTTGTGTGCATATATTTTGTTAGCATATGCCAGGTGCGTCCAAACTACGGCCCGGGGGCCATTTGTGGCCCGCAACATATGCTAAAAATGGTATTTGAATCAGTTCAAATAAAATAAACAAAACAAAAATGTTTGCAGATGGTCAAAGTAAGAAGGGAGGGTATCGAAAAACAGGTGTCATTAAAGGTTATTTTGGTTAACTAAAACTAATGAAAAAAAAAAAACAACTAAAATTATATATATATATATATATATATATATATATAGTTACCAAAACAAAATAAAAATGTTTTTTTAAAAACAAAAACTGAAACTACATTTTATGTTTACAAAACTAACTAAAACTAACTATAATTATAGCGAACACGTCCATTGTTTTAGTCTTTGGTAATTAATGTAATGCACGAGCCTTTGGGGGATGATTTTAAATATGATTTTTAGTAGATTTATTTTGATATAAACCGGAATAATGTTTGAAAGTATGTCACACAGAAGTGACGTCATCTAGCAGCAGCCAATAGAAAAGCACCTTCAGATGACGTTGCTCCCATGGTGTTTTTTAAATATTGCGCACAAGTAATACACATCTAAAAAAAATAAAAAATAAAAATAAAACTAATACTAATACTGAAACTAAATAAACTAAAACTAATCATTTTTTAACCACCCTGAAAACTAATAAAAACTAACTAAAATGAAAAATTCCAAAACTATAATAACCCTACTGCCATTACAAACAAATTGGTTTATATACTGTAGCATTTTTCTAAATATGGGATATAGGGACCACAACTGTTTTAGGCATGCATTGTACAGCTTTTTTTCCAAAAGTTGTTTTGACAGACAGAGTTCTTACATATCAAAATCCCTCAGGAGGCAGAGGCACCAGCATTCCGGCCTGCCTTGTGTTTGCTTACGTCACAGACACCAAAGATAAATGACTGGGTCGGAGGGCGTGTCGTCCCCCTTGAGAACATCACTGCGATTAAGACAAATTGAATAACAGCAAAAATCCACCCGGGTTCTTGCTTTGACACAGCAGTGGTCCCTGAATGTTTTCCAAACCCCGCAGGGGGGCAGGGCACGCACCCCAGGGGGACCCCAGTTGCGAGGACACCTCTCACACCCAGAGGCCCATCTCAGCCCCACCGAAGTGATCTGATAGGGGCCCCAATAGGACCATAAGGAGACCCCACCCTGGTCCCCAACAAGAAACAAACAAAAGCTTATTGTGAAAACTGGATACAAAATACTTTATTTGTTCTTTATGTTCCATCTTTAAAGTGCAGCTTTCAGATGTAGACTTCTTGGCAAAGGTAACACAAAAAAAACATCTAAATTAAATGAATTTTAACAGAAAAGTCTTATTGCTTTTTAAAAGATTATTGTTAACTGTTTTTCAAGGCACTTTAGGGCCAGATGGCGTAAACGCGCTACCAGTGTCTTGTGACATTTTTGTTTCCTTTGCTGTTTTTTGTTATTGTTGTTACTATTATTATTTTTAGAAGTTCATTAATTTCTGCTCTTCGACATTAGCAACATTTCACGCATGATTAGCAAACTTTGAAGCTCAGTAAACTTTGAAAATTGACGTTAGCTATGGTGCTGACAAGAGAACAGTCGGTTTGTACAAAATTCCAAACAGTAATGTTTGCTCTAATGCTAACACTTGGTAGTTGGTTTGTACACGGTAACTTTAACTGGTTTGTTCTCACTTCTTAACAGATGTTTTAGTGCTGATGATAACTAGCAACAACTTTCTACACAACCTTGAACAGTAACATTAGCTAGCCTCTGCGTGCTAACCTCAGAGTTTGATGACGTTCGGTCTGATGCTAATGCTAACTAGCACACATTTGTACTCATTTCTGGACACTCATTAGCTCTGACATCAACTAAAAAAAATATTTAATGGAAAGATAATTCTGAACAGTAATGTTAGCTTTGATGCTAACACTAACAAAACAGATCCAAGTCTCTATTAGAAGCCAGTGTGGCGTAAACATGATTTTTTTAAAGTTGTTTTTCCAGTCCAATTTTGACATGTTTTTTTTTCCATTTTCATTTCACTTAATGTCGAGACAACAAGACAAGACACGTCTCGTCCTTGCATAAATAAAAACCTGGCGTTCATATTTCAAGCTGCAGCGCTTGTTCAAGGAGCGTTAGCGCTTTGATTTGTAACAATCAACGTCCATTACGGCTGTGATGTAATGGAGTGCTTTTAGAGTGGTCTCTCCAGCTTATGAAAATCAGGTTTAGAAGAGGCCCACTCTTACCCAAATGGACTACACGGTCAGAAATGATCTTCAGCTCATCCATCATGAGCCCAAACGGACATTTTGGTTTTGAAGCGACATGGAAAAAGGAGTTCAAAACATTCAAAGCCAGTGCCTCACTTCTTTAAATATATCTTAAACCAGTAATGTGCAAAAATCTGAGGTCACCTTTAGTTGTGTTGTTTTAGTAATGCCAAGAACCAAAATGTTTGCAATGCATTGCATATATAAATATACTGTATTAATTAATCATTAATTTTTTCCATTGTCTATTGTAGAAAATGGTAAACTTCAAATGATTATTCCTTTTGTCTTAACATTAATAGCATTTTAGTTAGTCAGTTATTTATTTTAGCACTTGTCTAGTTAATTTATGGCTTTCAAAAAAAAAATCTTTTTAGAGCGAATGTGTCAATTTCACAGTGACCTCCCCCGTGGCAGGAACGTCACTTAGCTGGAGAGGTTGGTAGAAGGCCGCCGCTCTCATGGTGCAGGCCGCCTCCGCCGCCGTGCAGAAGTACAGCCAGACGCCGAGCGTGAGGCCCGCGCGCAGGTTCTTCAGAACCTCCGGAAGTTTGGCGGCGACGTGCAACGGCTTTGACAGATCTTTGATGGCGCCGGTGACCACCTGCGCATCTAGTAGCCATTCGTCACCTATTGGGGCGGGCCGAAAAAAAAAAGGGTTAGATGTAGCTACATTATATGAAGTGCACTTGGCTAATTTCCGCAAACAAAACAACAAAGAATCTGACTGGTTTCACTGAATCAGGACGTGACGTTGCAAAGTGCGAGGCAAACGCGGGTGAGGGAGCGCTAATTCTTCCGCTGATTAATGACGCCGATTCTTAGCACGGCATTCCCAAGAGGGCTGCGACTAAAAAAGCCACCATTTAGTCCTGGCATGCACTCCGAAACGCGTCCTGAAATTCACGCTTGTGGGTTGATCGGATCAGCTTAAGACTGGACCGACTCGGGGATCATGTATCATAGCCTGGGCGCTAATTATGCGAAACGAGTCGCCGCGCTCTTATCGTGCTGAAAAAAAAAACGCATCGTGTTGATAATACCGCTCGGAATGATGGGAATAGCTCCAAACTTAATATGTGGCTCATCAATTTACAAATTTGATTGGCTGTCCTGAGGATAGTAGACTTAAATTAAAATCGATTCTGCACATCAAACATGAATCAGAAATCTTGACCATTAATACAATATTTGTTTTTTTTTATTTTTATAAATCTGGGAAGAAAAAATTGTGTGTAGAATTATAAGAAAAATGACTCTTAACCAAGGTTATTTTAATTAACAAAAACTAACAAAAAAATAAAATTAAATAAAAAAAAACTTTCTTTAACGAAATAAAATAAAAACAAATGCTTTTTAAAAATGGACTGAAACTACATTTTATGTTTAAAAAAATTATTAAAATTATAGGGAAAATGTCCTTTGTATTTAATTTAATGCACTAGCCTTTGGTGATGATATTAAATGTGAATTTAAGTACATTTATTTCGATATTAACCGGAATAAGGACGTCTGAAAGTGTGTCACACAGAAGCGACGTCATCTAGCAGCAGCCAATAGAAAAGCATCTTCAGATGACGTCGCTCCAAGGCAACAATGTTTTATGTGCTTGACTTTGAGCTCGAATGGCCCAAGATTGCCTGCTTTTTCATTTAACTCAGCCGAAATGCAACACTAGGTAAGAAATGCGTTACTTTTTTCACTTTACCATGGTGTTTTTTAAATATTGCGCACAAGTAATACACATAAGTAATACACAAAAAAAAAAGACTAACAAACTAAAACTAGGCATTTTTAAATTACTAAAACTAATCAAAACTAACAGAACCACTGTGAAAACTAATTAAGACTAAATTTAATAACAAAACAAAAAAAACTAACTAAAATGAAAATTCCAAAACTATAATAACTTAACTCTTTTTTTCTTTTTTTTTTTTTTTTTTTTTAAATCCTCACTGTCGGGGCAATATGGTTCTCACCTTCGGCCGAGAGGGCCCAGCAGCTCGGCGCCTCGTCGGTGAGTTTGGCACCTTCGGGAAGCGACAGCGTGAGCGACATGACCACGGTCTGTCCGGCACAAACCGCCACCGGCGGCATGTCTACCCTGACGGCCCCTCGAGGCATCTTGGGGGTTTTGGTGGGAGCCTTCGCTTTGGCAGGGGCCGAGTCTAGCGAGTCTGAGGAAATAACGAACTAGAGGAGGATATAAAATGTGAAAATCGACTATGTCGAGATGAAGCCGGGTGAAGCGTCGCAAAGCACCTTACCAGGGAGACTGTCTTCGACTGGAGGTCCAGCACTTTGACTTGGTGGTTGTTTGTGTCGGCTACATAGAGGAGCTTTCCGCCGGTGCCTACGCAGATTCCGCCGGGCTCGTTGAAGAGGGACATGACGAAATCAGGACCCACGGCGTCGCCGGCTTCTCCTGTGCCCGCCAGAGTGCTGCACTGTTTCGTCTTGGGGTCCACCACTTTAATCTGGGCACATATGTTTATTATAACATTAAATGGCATGCCACTTCTGTTCCTGATCTCTTTTTATGGCACAATATATTGAAAGTGCAACCTCAAAAGCATATCCAGGCTCGCCGCTTAACTCTAACCATGTCGACGGCAGAAAAAATAAAAAATAAAAATTCTCACCTTGTGATTGTAGGAGTCGGCCACGTAGAGCAACTTTTGCTGCGGGGACCACGCCACGCCGAGGGGATGCTGCAGCTTAGCATCCACGCCCTTCCCGTCCACATCCCCGAAAGCAAAAAGGTTCTGGTTCAAATGTGGAAAAAGTGCATCAGGTGACAAAATATGATCATATTCCTGTTAAAAAAAAACCCATTATTATTCATTGAAGTCATTCACTGCAAAATGATTATCAAATGAGTCATTTTAAGACTAAGACAGGTAAAATATTTGATTCCCAACAACTGGGCCTCATGTGCCACCGCCAGAAATTACAAGTATATAATTTCATTTAATTGCTACAAAAATGATTATTTATTTACTACAAATACTGCTTCTTTGATCATCTAAGCCCACCTAGTTAGTGGCATTTGATGGCGGAACGTACAATTAAGCAAGCCAAACGTTTCCCTTGGAGGACATAAATCTGTTGAGTAAATTTAGATTATTTCATATGACATAATAAAATGCTTAAAACAGCACATTAAAACAAAAGGAAAAAAGAAGCCATTCACTGCACGTCACAATTCTACAATAATTCAACAAACAGGCTTGTCACCAGCACACAAACTAGCACAAAGCGCCACAGTTTGCTTGACGGATGCAAAGTGATCGTTTTCCAATCATGGCTCTCCAATTCGCAGAAGTGTCGTATTAAGGGGCTAAATTAAGAGCTCAAACGAAAGCTCAAAAGTGGTGAAAGAACAGAGAAGACAGTGTTAACAATGTCAATTAGATAACACGGTTCTCTAAAGGCTTGATATCATTACATAACTCGAGACGATGGCAATTTCTGTCGAAAATGTGTGTGCATGGAGGACCAAAACTGCCAAAATTCATATTAAATAAATAACTAAATAAATAAATACATGACTAAAAGTGAATATAAAAATGGATATAAAAATATCATTCAAAAATTATATTTAAAAAAATATATAAATGGAAATAAATCCATTTTTATTTTCACTTTGAGTAATTTAGTCATTTGTCTATTTAGTCATTTATTTATCTATTTATTTAGTTATTTATTTATTTAGTCATTTATTTAGATAAATAGATAAATAAATGACTAAAATAGATAAATGACTAAATAGATAAATGACAAAGTGAAAAATAAAAATGGATTTATTTCCATTTATATTTATTTTATTTGGATAGAATTTTTGAATGATATTTTTTATATTCATTTTTATTTTCAATTTAGTCATTTATTTAGTCATTTATTTATTTTGAATTTTGGCAGTTTTGGTCCTCCATACGCATGAACTGAACTAACGTAATTGTTGAAACTTAAAACACGAGACTTGGAAGTTGAGTTCAGCAAACACACCGAGTAACCTTTCACCCACCATGGGGTCTCTCTCGCCGCCGACCAGCAGCTTGACGGCGCCGTCCGTCAACGCCAGCGTGCGCACGGTGCTGCTTTCGCTGTCGGCCACGAAAAGGCAGCGCCACGGTTCCTCGGGGGCGGCGGCCAAGCCCGAGGGCTGGGCGAAGGCGGCCTTGTGCGGGTAGGCATTGTTGCGGTTCTCCTCGTTGCCGCTGCCGGCCCATCGCACGCACGTGCCGGCCTTGGACTGGCTGTCAACGTGATCATGTTGTTATGCGCCGCGGGGATTTTTGTTTTGGACTATTCTGCACAACAGTTTATGAAAAGCCATTTTGTGTTTGGAGTGCACCAAGGATGCAGTTGTTCGTCTGTCTCACCTTCCTTTAGGCAGTTTCCCATCTGCTAGGAACAAAGCCCAAATCTGGTGGGTTCCCGCCATGGCCACCCACAGCACGTTGTCCTCGACACCGCCTACACACAAACATCCAGGACGTGACTGTCACTAAGTCTGGCTGTCCACCAAAAACACCCAATGGCAATTAGAAGTTGTGCAACTTCGTTAACTCATTCACTCGCAGCCATTTTCAGTGAAGCAACCCCCTTCGCTCCCAGCTGTTTTACTGGATTTTGACTGATTTTGCCACACCCATAGAATTTTGCGTTCTATTGCGATAAAAACATGGAACCTACCAAAAGAAAGATTAGTCTCTTCTTTCATCAGAAAAAAAAGATATTTTTCTATCTGTTTCCGTCTTGCAGCAATTAGCATTAGAATATAGCTAAATTTTACCATTACAGTCTTCCCTCGCTATAACGCGGTTCACTTTTCGCAGTCTCGCTGTATCGCGGATTTTTTTTTAAGTGAAATTTTTCATATTTTTTTGCAGTAATATACCCATTTTATAAAATGTATGAAGTTTTGAACATTATCAAAGTTTGAACCAGAGAGAAATGTGAGAACATGTAAATGCCTCAATGAGCAAAGTGTCTGAATTGTGTGGTAGGGGATTTTAGAGCCTTAAAACATTTATAGGAATTGTAAAACATTAAGCTAACTACTTCGCGGATTTCATTTATTGTGGGTATTTTTTGGAACCTAACCCCAGCGAAAAACGAGGGAACACTGTAATCACAAATCTGTGTTAAACTGTGGGGAAATCGGCCCGTTTTAACATGGCCCTGGTTGATCTCTTATACTCTTCTGCCACCTGCTGGCCGTTTTTGTAATAACTACCATTACTTCATCCGTTCTCCACAGTGGAGAGACTGCATCAAAACCTTCTGTACGCTCTAGCCTAATTAAAAAAATACAAAACAAAACAAAAAAACGTATAAATACGTCTTTGGGACACTTAAAACATTTAAAATAGAACGTATTTATGCGTTTTTGGGAGCAAATGAGTTAAAAAAAACATGTATGCATATTTTGTAACAGAATCATTACTATTTAATAGGGATGGGCAAGTACCAATACCTGGCCTTATTTCGAGGTATCGGTACTCACGACGTCGGCCCTTTTACCACCAATAACTAGAAATTAGAAGAATACAAAATTGAAATTTTATGCAAATTTTATGAAAAATGCTATACTGGGTTTATAGGTCATTCTTTAAAATGATCTGTCTGTGTATTTTTTGGTGCAATTTTTTGTATTCAAAGTACGAGCAGTATCAGTATCGTTGAGTACTAGAACAGGTATCGGTCTGGGGAAAACTAAATAAATAAATAAAGTGTTATCGAATGTATTATTACCAGTATGTATATGTATGTATATTTATTTATGTAGTGTCTTCTAAAGCTATAGATTTGTGTGCACCATTGTTGTAATCTGATTTATGATTTACTGACTTTTGTTTAGTGAATGCTTAAAAGTGTTTAAAGAAATGGACTTTCATATTAAACTACAGGTTCATTTAAATAGAATAAATAATAGATAAAAAAATTTATGCATAATAAATCTGACAATGTACAGCTTAATTGATTTATTGCTCGCGTTTGTTATAAAATACATGGGAAGAAGACCTCGAAAAAATAATCAGACATTAAATTGGGAAAAGGAATTGCAATTTGGAGAGAAGCAGCCAACCAGGAAGTGACATTGTGGTGTCTTCCGAATGGAAGTGGGTCAATATGCGGTTCTGAGGTAATATCCAGTAGCCCATCTGCTCTAGTTTGACCTACAAGGCTGCCCCATATTAAAGACGGAGCTCACGTAAGTCCCTCCGGATTACTGCTGTGGCTTGCCAGTGGGAACAGGCCCCGAAGTTCGAGGCAATTACGTTTTGAGAGCCGCCACACCAATTTGGCCTGGAACACTCACCGGCTGAGCCAAGTGCAACATCCCAGGGAGAGCTGATTGGCTGCTGATTTCCCATCGCACCGCCAGCTTTATCCGTACCTTGGACGCCGAGGCCGGCCAGTGTGCTCACCCGCCCTTCCGACAGGTCGATCTGCATTGACGGACACATGAGCAGGAAGCACAAAACCAGCTGACATCAATAGAGAAAGAGAGCGAGAGATAGGCTTCATTGTTCATTGTCCGTGTTTGACCTTTCGGATCAAGTGGTTCTCCGTGTCGGCCACGTAGACCACGTCGCCCTTCATGGCAACACCCTGAGGGGAGTTGAAGGTGGCTTCAGATAAGGAGCCGTCTCGCCTTCCACTTTCAGGCCCTGTACCCACCAAAAAATTTGTCTCATAATATACCAAAAAACTTAATTAACCAATAATTTGATAATAAAAAAAAAAAAAAAACATTTAAATTTTATCAACCAATTTTGATGTTATTGTAAGGAGTTTGAAATATAAACATTAAATTAAACATAAAATTAAATAACACATATATGCATTTAAAACATTGCAATAGAATGCAAATTAATTCTAAATGTATTAATTCAATTTTTATTATTAACCATTAATATATTAAAAAAACAAATTCCAAAACCATGTCAGCTTTGGCGTTGTACCGTATGAATGAATTATTAATATTCTATCATTATAACTAACCACTCATTTATTAAAACACATTTTATTGCATACAATAAATCCATTAACGATTTATTTAATGAGAAAAAATGAATCAAGAAATAACAGATTTTCATGAATCAATTTTTGGTTAATGGGCTAAAATGTGAACAAATGTTACGGGACTCTTGAGAATGTAAAAGCTCGGTGAACCCGAATAAAGCACGGCGTGGGCCGTGTGCGAGTTAATGTCTGTATTAACTCTACTCAGCGCCAAAAAGTAGCACTCGTCCAGCATGTATTTGAAGAGCCCAAAGAAAACACCAGCCGCCGAATGAGAACATCCGACAGAAATAAAAGTCCCACTGGGCATTTTTGTCCCCGTGATGGAGGTCGCTGCCAGTTCCCAGTGTGCGCATCGTCCTGGACGCTGCCAACTTGTGTGTTGGCCTGGGAACAGCCGTGGCGGCCATGCGGCTCCTCTGAGGCTTTTTGAAGCCTGGGAATGATCTAAAAATATCCAAAAGTCCGTTTTTTTTTGTTTTTGGTTTTTCAGGGTGTTAAAAGGTGGCACTTAGAGCCAAGCAAAACCGCATTACATTTAAGTTTGAATTTGGATAAATGTGTCAAAACCAGGAAGGAAATACGGTTATGTTACCTCCGATGACGTGTAACACCCAACAAGTAGAGGACACCACCAGAATCCGGTGATGACCCGTGTCGGCGATGGCCAGCCTGTCGCTGGCGTGGTCCATGCAGATCTTCCCGGGAAAAGAGAGGATGCTGGGAGGCAGGGAGTCCCGGTAGAGCTTGACACCCACCGGGTGGGCCCGCAGCATCTCCTTCTCCCGGTAATAACGGAGGCTGACGTCGGCAAAAAGCGTCAGCCTGTCACGATGGCCCTCGCCCACCAATGAGAAGAGCAGATTACCCCGCGGGCCCACCAGCACCAACGTGGGCCAGCAGGAGACCTCCAGCTGGTGCCAGAGAGACGCCTCGCCGTCGTTCACAACCGGGTGACGGATGTCGTAGCGGAGCACGGCGCTGCGGACGTTGTCCAGAACCTTGGAAGGATACACAATAGTAGTTTTGAAATATAATTTTTGCGACTGCGATTCAATATTCGATTATTTTTTCAAGGTTCTCTTCCTATGTTGGGCTGCTCGATTATGGAAAAAAAATCATAAATCATAATCTCAATTATTTTGTCAAGAAGTGAAATCACGATTATTTTTTTGGTTCAAAAGAAAATTAAAAAATATTAAGACCAATTTAAAAAAAAATAGAAACCCTATAATTATGTAAGTTCCTTTTGGACCAAACAGAATTTATAATAATATGTATTTGTAATATTTATTTATTTATGTTGGCAAAAACTTGGAAATTGAAGTGCAGCATGTACACTGTGCAGTAGGATGATCATTTATTTTTTGGTACAAAACAAGAAAATGTTTAAATGTAAAAAAACAAATAAAAAATATTAAGACAAATAAAATCCTTTAAAACACTAATTATGCAAGTTCCTTTTGGATCAAACAATTTCTTAAAATAATTATTTAAAAATTTAAAAAGGTGCAACTGTGTACATTTAACTCATTTGCTCCCAAAAACGTATAAATATGTTCTATTTTAAATATTACCAGTGTCCCACAGACGTATTTATACTTTTTTTTTTTTTTTTTTTTTGCTAGAGCATACAGAAGGCTTTGATGCAGCCTCTGAACTGGAGAACGGTTAAAGCAATGGTAGTTATTACAAAAACAGCCAGCAGGTGGCAGTAGAGTATCAGTGATCCACCAGGGCCATGTTGCAACAAGCTGTTTTCCCCCACAGTTTTAAACAGATTTGTGAATAAAGATAAACTTAGCTATATTCTATTGCTAATTGCTGCAAAACTGAAACAGATAGAAATATTCTTTTTCCTTATGAAAGAGGAGACTAATCTTTCTTTTAGTAGGTTTCAAGTTTTTATTGCAATATTACACAATATTCTGTGGGCCTTGCAAAATCAGTCAAAATCCAGTAAAACAGCGAAGGGGATTGCTTCAGTGAAAATGGCTGGGAGTAAATGAGTTAAACAACTCAAAGGTCAGTATGAATAATCTTTTTTTTATGATTATGTTGATTTTGTAATTATGGAGTGTAATAATTGAAATTGTAATTGAATTTCGATTAATTGCACAGCCCTATTTCAATGTATTTTATATTTTTTTAAACATTTAATGTGCCCTCAGATTTTACCCTGGTTCTCACCCAAAGTCTGCAGCGCTATTAAAACAACAAGATTAAAATAGATACAAATATGTATATATTGACTTACCTTTTCATTGGGAAATTTGGCCGAATGTACGCCAACAATAACCAGCCCATCTGAGATGAAATAAAAGGAAAAAAAAAAAAGGCAATGTTGTTAAAACTTACATCATTCGAAATGTGTTAAAAGCTTTCGAGTAGGTTTATTTTTGTTTGCAAAAGAACCACAATGAATGATTTGGATCTAATCCTTCCGGTTTTCGACTCGACAACAAATTGTGTAAGCATGAAGAAGAACAAGTTTTGCTTTCATGTTCTCAATGGCCCCAAAGCGCTTAATGAAACAACGTAGGTTGTTGTCAAAGAAAGCATCGTACTCCCGGTTACTAATTCCGCCAAACAATTTCCTTGGAATCAGCTGATTGTTCCGATGTTACGCAATTTAATTGCCGTCAAAAACAACATGTTTCTCAGCATCGTGTTCAGCCCAGCGCGCTCCTTTTGAGCAAGAGGAGCCTTAGCCAGCAGATTTCTTGATAGAGCGGAAGTTTATCTTGCCAAACAGTTTTACCGCCATTGACATTTAATTGGTTTGTTGACTGTTGGTGCGCCAAATACATAGTTTTCTCCTACTATTAGACCACAATAGTCATAAGGCAAACAAAATATGAATCAAATTTGCCGTCGAAGTTGTCTCTCTTCATCCTTTGCCAAAAACATATTGTAATGATGACGGGCGAGCGGGGGTGCTTACTGTGGGAGTGACTGAAGTGGGAGGCTCCCACACCTCACGGAGCACAGCGGCAGACAGAATGTACCCGAAGCCGTGCCAAAGATAAGGTCTGTGTGATAGTGTGCTGGGTGTATGTCAGCGTGCGCGCGTGCGTGGTAGCCAATGTCCCGTTTGCCTGGCATCTGAATTTCAAGCTTGGATGTATTTTTAGGTATTCATCCACACGCTGCACAGATGACAACGGATGTGGCGGTGGCACAGTGTCACGTAGGGCGAAGTCGAGTTGATTAAATAAGACCAGGTGTCGTAATAATGGTCATGTGTAGAGCAACTGTACCATATTTTCCCCAAATAGGGGCATCCTCCCGAAAGAATGAAAAAAAATAATAAATGCCTCACTTACAATAAAAAGCTACTTTTTCAGGTGGTCGCAATTACCGTTACTATGGCATCCCGCGTCCAATCAAAAAATAACTTTTTTTTTTTTTTTAGGTTGCTGTAAATACATCAGTGAGAAAATACAGTTAATGCCTGACCTCAAATAACTCCCTTTCAGTGCATTATCCACTTTAAAAAAATTAACACCCTACCCCAATAAACACCTATGTTAAATTGATAACAACTACTAGTCCATATTCCCCTTGAAAAAGAAAATAAACACCCCACCTCAATAAATCTCTTTTACAGGTGGCTATAATTATCTTAATGAAGACATCCCAGGTATGTATGTAGTCCCTTTAAAAACATAAACAAGTCACCTCAAATAAACACCTACTTTTTCGTTTGGTTGATTTTACCTTTATTGTGATATCCCAAGTACAATGTCCACTTAAAAATTGCCTCACCTCAAATAAACACCTATTTTTTAAGGTACCGGTAGTTGATCCCTGATCTGTTATCCACTTGGATAAAATAACACCTCATCTCAATAGAACCTTTTTTTTTTTTAAGTTGCTGATTCACTAACATGTCAAACTACTTTTGAGAACTTACTCAGTCAGATTTTTATTTCTTATTTTTGCCTTAAGTATCAGTAGCTGGAATCAGCAGTCTCCGTGAGTACCTGATAAAATACTGTACAAACAGTAGAGAACCTTGGACTGAGTGCTTCTGCTCAAGATGGTGAAGGTCCGGCAGGATATGCATGCAGTTGATGCAGCAATAGGTAAAGAAGTCCAGCAGCACCACTTTCCCCGCCAGCTCCCTGCGGAAAGACAGCGGAGCCTCCGTGTTCAGCCATTCCAGACCTGCAGCCGATCACAAAAGAAGAAAATCGTCATTCATCATTATGCAGCCAACACATTGATCAAATGATTCCCACACAAACTGGTTTCTTCAGGTTATATGGTTGGCTCTAAATCACCATCCACTGGTGTGTAGAGGTATTGCAGCACTTGCACTAGGTCAACACATCTCTCATCTCATCTCTGACTTGCAATCTTTATTTTAAACCCTAATCCCGTCTTGAAATCTTAGAAATCGTTCAATTGAACCACAACACTATAAACCCCTCTTTAAAAAAAATAAAATAAAAAATAAAATAGAATAAAAAAAATAAATACATTAAAAAAAAACTTGCTTGACACTACTATAAGTAAAGAGTTCATCCCCGTCTCAGATGCAGAACTGAGGGAAGGAGCTTCCTTTTGTTTGTCTAATTATTGCATTAGTCCACTGTATAGTTTCAGCCTACTATTATGTATGCTGAATTTCAACTAGAGCGATATCTGATATAAGCAAGGGCTAAAATGCATTCATGTGCATCTCCACAGGAGACAAACGATTTCATTCAGGAATCCCGAAAGCGAAGCGACGTTCATGTCCCGTCTTGTAAATTGTTTACTGATGTAGCACCGCGAGCTAACCCAAACACTGGAGAGTGTGCCAATTTTAAGTCTTACCGTTTTCAAAGTCGGGCATCTTGAGTTCTTCCTTCTCGTCCATGTCTTTCAGATACTCATAGACGAGAGCTTCCATCGACTCTTGTGTCGTGGCGTCATTTAAAACGCCGTCGAGCACACTCTGAAGAGGAAATAGAGTTGACAAGCTGCACCCAGAAGCCATGTTTGAAACTTCAGCTTCAGCGAGCCCTGCTGGTGCTGGGTAAACTCGTCATATAGATTCGCACAGGTACTTTCGTCAAAATATGATAGACGGAAATACAGTAAATAAAATGTAAAACATGATTACATGGGTGTGTTTTATCAAATTAAAGTAAAAAATAATGTGTTGCTCTTTTATTTGGACATACTGTAGACCGTTATGTAGTTTTACGCGGCTGCTTTTGACAAATGTTTGACCAATTTAAATACACTTTTTTTTTTTATTATTTAAATGATTGCTTAGATGTTTTAAACACCATATTAGAATAAAATAATGTTTTTCTGTCCTGTTTGGATAGTCTTATTTTCTCCACCCTGTCCGAAAGTGCTGCTGCGTTTCATATAATACATTTACTTAATTCAACCTGGCACTATGGCGGTAAGTGCCTAACGTCAACCTGATTCAAATTTCTACGGTAAATGATCAATTTATTTTTATACCTCACAGTTGTTTACAATAGTTGTTTTTTATATTACCCTCAGCTGAATCGTAATGATAATAGACGTTAATTATCTTGTTATTACGAGGGCTTTGGGCATGTCCTGTTGTGTTGTGTGAAGGCTTCACTTTTGCCCCAAATGTCCCAGAAGACCGACTCTGAAAGCGACATTTGGGATTATAAACCACTTGTGAAGAAAAAGAAGAAACGCGAGTCATCGTCTGCTTGTGGAAATGCAGCTAGGAGAAGATGCACGACGGAGAGAAAATCATGTAACACCCAGGATAGTACAACCACTCCCGGTGACATACCTGCCAATGTAAACAATGGACCATGTAATCCCAGCTCGTCGTCACTTGCAAAGGAGGCACAACATGTTGACAGTGAAGCCAAGGAAGACTTTTGTCCCATTTGCCAAATGCCATTCTCTATTTTAGTGGTGCAGTCGCAAAGATGGCATGTTGCTGAATGTCTGGATATGCCAAGGGACACTTGCAAAGGTAAGAATGAATTTCATTGTGTCTGGCCATAGTCTTGAAAAAAGATGCTATGTTGCTATTTTGTGGCATCTGAGTACACAGCTTTTTAGGCGGATCAATTCTGATGAATTTTCCACCAGTGCATTCAATGCAGCGTAGATTTCCCATGTCTGCTATCACAGCGGTGTTGTGTTTGTGTTGTCCATCTCATAGAATGTCCTGATGGTCCCCTGTGCTCGTCCTCCATTCCAAACCACTACAAGAAGTTCAACCACACGCAGTTAGCCCACGCTCGAGCCAACAGCCACGCTGCTCCGATTCACTCACAGGACAACGAGCGGCATACTCCTAACCATAATGCCTCCGGAGACCACGTCAACGCGGCGCTCTCACCGCCACCATCCCAAGTCACTAACGGCCTCCTGCTGCTGCGCTCACCCGGGCCGGAGGACATGAAGAAGAAGAAAGGCTGGTCTTCCAGTGGCCGGTCGTCTGTTACCTCCTCGCAGGGAAGTAGGACGGAGACGCCGGCGGAAAACCAAGCATCTCAGGACAGCGAGGATCTAATATCCTACTCGCCTCTTTCGGTGCTCCCCGCTGAGACAGACGCAGCTCATGAAGATGCATCTGAAGACGAAGACTCCATGGTTCTCTTCAGCGAAGACGAGCCCCTTCTGGATTTAGCGGATGACCTCGATGACACGAGTAACGTCTTGGCGACTGTTGGCGAAAACCTTAAATCCCCCCAGAGGATGGTTTTGGAACGCTTGAAGGAAAGTCTTCAAGCGTCACCTTTGGAGCCCTCTCAGTTAGGCACGACGCCACCTCGAAAGGGTCCCAGTGGGGCGAGTCTAGGTTCTGGACTCAAGCAGATGGACATCGGAGTGTTTTTCGGCCTCAAAGCGTTGAAGGTGGAGGAAAAAGTGGAGGCTTCTGGAACTGTGACCAGCGGTACTTCCTCCAAGAGGAACTGGAAGAGGAATGCGGCTGGAGATGCAGACCAAGCCGGGGAGGATGTTAGTGAAGGTGGCAACAAGGTGGAGGTGGGAAGGAGGAGAAAGAAATGGTGGAACAGAGATAACGATGGAGATGAACAACCACGGCGGTGTCCGTTTTATAAAAAGATTCCAGGTAAGTCACCATATTTTTCTACTTCCAGTCTGAATTTTAAACATCGTTTTTTAATGTAATTGTCTCAGGTACGACATTTGCCATTGACGCCTTTCGGTACGGCGCCATTGAAGGCATCACCGCTTACTTCCTGACACATTTCCACTCGGACCACTACGGAGGACTCACCAAGAACTCAACATTTCCCATCTACTGCAACAAAGTAAGCCTTGATGGGACTTTTTTTGGGGGGAAGGCAACTGAAGTGGCGGAGTTAGAGTGTCTGTAAAGTTGAAGTTGTTGTCAGATCACAGGCAACCTGGTGAAGAGCAAGTTGAAGGTGGCGGAGCAGCACGTGCACATCCTGCCCATGAACACCAGGGTGAGCGTGGATGGTGTGCAGGTCATCCTTCTCGACGCCAACCAGTACGTCATCGTGATTCTATTCTGCTCGGTCTTCTTTTGTCAACATAGCTTCTTCCTCTTCTACAACTTCTTTCGTCATGAGTTTTTTTTTTGCTTTCCAACATGAATTCTTCTTTCTTTACATCTTCGTTTGTAGAATGGCAACTTCCTCATGTTCTTCAATAGTTAAGAAACGCTTCTTTGTACACTTCTTAAATCAGCGTTGCTTCTGCATCTTTTGCTACATCTTCTACAGCATCACTTTTTCCTCTTTCACCAGCACAGCTTCTTAGTCCTCTATTTTCTGTTAGCATAGGTTCTTCCTCCTTGATTTTTGTCATTAGCGTAGTTTCTTCTTCCTTCTACTTTTTTGTCCGCAGTTTCTTCTTTTTCCATCATTTTCTTCTTCCTCTACTTTTTTTGTCAGCATTTTTTTCTTCTTTTTCATCATCATGGATTCTACTTCCTCTACTTTTTTTTCAGCATAGTTTCTTCTGTTTCAGCATCACTCTTCTTCCTCTACTTTTTCGCCAGCTGTTTCTTCTTCCTCTACTTTTTCGCCAGCAGTTTCTTCTTCCTGTACTTTTTTTTTTTTGTCAGCAGTTTCTTCTTTTTCATCATCATAGATTCTTCTTCCTCTACTTTTTTTTTTTTACCAGCAGTTTCTTCTTTCTCTACTTTTTTGTCAGTGGTTTCTTCTTCCTCTACTTTTTTTTTGTCAGCATAGTTTCTTCTTCCTCTGCTTTTTTTTTTTGTCATCATAGCTGTTTGAATTTCATCTTCCTTTGCCAGCATTACTTCTTTCTACCTCTTCTAGCTCTTCTTTTGACAATCGAATCTTCCTCTTCTACTTTTTTTTTTTTTTTTTAGCTAGCATGGTTTCTTCTTTTGCCAGCATCACTATTTCTTCCAATTCTATCAATTATTAGCCAGCAACACTTTTTTGCCTGCATGTCTTCTTCTTCCTCTGCTTCTTCTGCCAGCATATTTTTATTTTTTCCCCTTCATTTGGAGCATTGGATAAAACAGCCTAACATGCAATCAGCATCGTTTGGTTTTGCATGAAAAAACTTTAAGTGGGAACGGAGATTGTTTTAAAAAATTATGGCAATGCCCCGAAAGGCTCACTTGACTTTTTCAGTTGCCCAGGATCAGCGATGTTGCTGTTCTTCCTGCCCAATGGACAGACCGTCCTCCACACGGGTGACTTCCGAGCTGATCCCTCCATGGAGGACTACCCGGAGCTGCTGGGATGCAGGGTGCACACGCTCTACCTGGACACAACGTATGCAAAGCTCTTCTTGAAGCACATTGTCGAATTGGATTGCTGATCACATGGTCCTCATAGGTATTGCGGCCCCGAGTACACCTTCCCCAGACAACAGGAAGTGATTAACTTCGCCGCCAGCACCACCTTTGAGTCGGTGACACTGCAGCCTCGCACCCTCGTGGTGTGCGGATCCTACTCTGTTGGGAAGGAGAAGGTCTTCTTGGGTGAGCGTCTGGCATCGTTTTTATTGACATGTGGGCAGCCTCACAGGTGCAAAAAAATAGATGAAATCGTTTTCTCCTTTTGAAGCCTTGGCGGAGGTTTTGGGCTCCAAAGTGTGCATGTCCCGGGACAAATACAACACCATGTGCTGTCTGGAGTCGCAGGACATCAAGCGACATTTAACCACCGACTGGAAGGTGGCGCAGGTCCACGTGCTTCCCATGATGCAACTCAACGTCAGAGTAGGAGAACGCACATTAACACATTATTATTTAGTGGGTCTTCACAGCATTTAAGTTTTGAATTGTCTCTCCACAGAAGCTACAGGAGCATCTGGGGAGGTTTTCCAGCCAGTACGATCGTCTGGTGGCCTTCAAGCCCACCGGCTGGACCTTCAGCCAGCAGATGGCGTCAGTGGAAGATATTCAGCCTCTCGTCAGCGGCAACGTCTCCATCTATGGTCTGCTGACAATGGAGCTTCTACATTTTAGCCACTTCTTTGACCAGCAAATCTTCTTCTTGCACCGATTGTTTTGCAAGTACATCCTACTTTTGCATAATCTCACCTTTGATCTCCAGGAATTCCGTACAGCGAGCACAGCAGCTTCGTGGAGCTGAAGCGTTTCGTCCAGTGGTTGCGACCGCTCAAGATCATCCCCACGGTGAACAACGGCAGCTGGGCTGCCAGGAAAGCCATGGAGAAGCACTTTAGCGAGTGGCTGGGAGGAAAGTCAAGCATGTAAATAAATCACGTTACGACTTACACATCATAGCTTTTCATCATTGCTCATGACTGAAATGCAATAAGAAAACGAGTCAAAAAGCAAATCAGTGTCACGACGATACTATGCAGTTGTATTATGTTGCTGCAGTTTCTATTATTGTATTCATGAATTTCTCAAACAATAAATGTTTTAAACTTCCCCCTATGTTTGCTGTTATTTGAAAATGGTCTGTTGACATCTCCTTTTAAAACACATACATCCAGTATTAAACAAGATGTCACTATAACATGATAGATGTGAGTAGTTTACCTCTGCACTGAGCACTTTGTGTGCTTTGTTGCCTCAAAGATGCAATAGAATCAGCCATCCACATCCTCGCTGGAAAACAAATGATTTTAAGACTCCACAAATACAATTTCCCCAAAGGAAATCATTATCACTTCATTTCCTTCTGACACACTCAAAATGGGGGAAATGATTCATTAAACAGCAATTTGAAACAACATGAAAAGCTATAAACTGACACAATTCAGGTTTCTATTTCAGCAGCGTGAAAAAACAAGGGAAATGGGTGAACAATTTAAAAGAGTAAAAAGAGAAACAGTGGCAAAATATTACACATAATTTGTGTGGAATAAGGATAGAGAGAGCCCTGCCACGAACAGCTAAAATATGCAAAAAAAATGACACTCACCCTAAAAATGTTAATTGCCTCATTGCTCCAACTTATCACTCAAAGGGTAATTAAAAGGATTTATCATAGACCACACCTAATGAAAGGTGCAACTAGGGGGCAGTATAATAGACATGTGGATGTGTAATTCTGTTTTTTTTTTTTTTTTTACAGTAAACATTTTTTTTAATAATATAAATATAAATTGACCAATCATTCAATATAAAATGTGTTAAATGCAGATGTACAATTGTTTATTTTACATACATTTCTTCTATTTACAAGTAACAACCAATGATTAAACAAAATAAATAAAAAAACATTTTAATTCTGTGTGTCCGTGGTATGTGCGTGATTGAGTACAGTATGTAGAGTGTGGTGCTACAAAACTACTCAGTTCATAACACAATAAAATTCATGTTTAATACAAGAAAGTTTTACACAAGCATTCTTCTGTTTGGATGTTTTTTTTTCTTTTCTTTTCTTTTAAACAATCTTTACAATTTAAACACTGGTTCAGATTATATTTCTTTTGAATTCATTGCATGCATCCAAATCCTTTCAAATAAATTAGTGATGACAACAGCATTTAACACAATAAAGCATTTAAAAATAAACCCCTAAATAAAAAAATAGTCATAATAGAAAAAAAGAAAATAGTGGCGCAAACACTCCTTTTTTTGCACAGTTTGGGCACCACGTCACTGATCAGAGATCCATGTGTCGAGAGGGATCAATAACTCAGGTTTGGGTTTTAAAATGGCAAGTTTGTCATTGCTCAGATGGATTGCAACTGGTGTTTAGCATGCAATGGTGGCTTCAAATTCTTAAAAGACTGATTAAAAAAAACACACACACAAAGAAAGTGTGAGAATGAGGAGAAAGGATATTGTGTGGTTCACACTTGCCATTGTCAATAGCTGCCTCAGTGATTGACACGACATACATAAAACAACTGTCTTTTCTTTACTCTATTATAGAAATTCTATTTTTCTACAGTTAAAAGAAAATTTGGTGTGTTTTAAATGACACAATTTTGAAGTGTTCCAAACACGCTAGCATTGTTTTAACAGTGAAGTTCTCATTCTATGGTGGAAAATGAGCATCAACCAGATGGGAAAACTCAATTGAGATAATTATTTTCTTTAAAAAAAGAAATAAATAAATAAGTAAAATAAATCTATTGTTACTTTGGTGAAAAGGCTCAATATTGAATTAAAAGTACTAAATTGGGCCATAATTGTGTCAGCATAACCAATAAAATGTTTGTTTTTTTATTATTTAGAAAAGTTTATTATTCTCAATTATAGCACCAAATTGGTCTATAATTTTATTAACATGGCCAATTAAAAATTATATTAAATGTTTAATTTATACACTAAATAAGCCAGCTGGTCCACAGAAGCCAATAAATCGCCCTAAAAAAATAAAATAAAATAATCTAATTTTAAAGAGGTAGTTAAGAAAACAATCACTGTGATGTTAAAATTGTTTTTTTTCTTCTTATTCCAAAGTTGGAGCACCTTAAGTAACGAGGTTTTTTGTCATTAGGACGAGAAACCTTCTCATTTGAACGAGAAGTTTTCTCATTAGTTCGAGAAACATTCTCGTTCTAACAAGAAAGTTTTCATCATTTCTCATTGGAAAATTTCTCATCCCAACAAGAAATTCTCTCATTCAAATGAGAAAACTTTCTGGTTAAAACAAGAAAGTTTCTTGTTAAGATGAGAGAGTTTCTCACTAGGATGAGAAAGTTCCTCATTAGGATGAAAACATTTCTCATCTACCCTCAGTTTAGGGGCTCCGAACAACAAAACTCAATATGGTATTTTAATGTATTAAGATTCTATTGTTGAAAACTTATCATTTCACCACCATTAATGTAACCTACAACCTCTACAGTGTCAACACCAAAATTAAAAATGGAGTGATATTTTCCATATTTAGGTGATGTGAATATGATGCACAAAGCTGACCTTTTTCTTGCCATATACAAACAGTAAGGAAATATTTTCAGCACTACATTTACCCACGTTACGGGACGTGAATGAACCTGAGGATGGTAGTTTCAACTTGAAGTTGCTTGTCTGTCTTCAAATTGCAGCCAAGCGCATTAGCAGACCGAAACCACACTCTTGTTGTGGTGGTTTAGCGAGTCAAAGAGACTATTCTGACAAGAAAATGGCAGCGACAAGTGCGGGAACAAAAAGTGAAGTGGTAGTAGAAGAACATGCATATCTCACAATGCCTTGCCGACAAAAGATCCGATCAAACGTGACGCCATTGTTGTGAAGAAAAACCTGAAGGAGAGGAAGAAAAAAAAAAAGAGAGAGGTTTCACTATCAACACGTGAAAGCGGAGTGCCACTATAAAAAGAGATTCCGTTTGGTGCTGGAAAAAGTGCAGCGCTTGTTCCCGCTGGGCCGGAATTATCCCTGAATGCTTTCTCGGACTGCTCTATCCGTCCCTGAAGAGGTGGCGCTCAGTTGAAGTAGAGCTCCTTGGTCAGCATGGAGACCACGCAGGGGATCTGCTTCTTCTCGCTGAAGCGCGGGTCCTCGGACCACGACTCGAAGCTGGTGGCCACCATGTAGTTGACGCGCGTCAGGATCTGCATGATCTCCAGCTGCTTGCCAAACTCGTTGAGGACGTTGCACAGCGCCTGCACGAACCAGGAGCCGCGCCCGGGGTTCCTCCAGGAGTAGTACCCTGCCCAGGTCAGATATGATGGGTTTACTACACTCTAAAAAATACATTTAGCTTAAAAAATAAAATTAAATAAAAAAATAATCAATGCAACAGTTTCCGCTAGTCTTTCTCAGTTGTGGCAACTTATTTGAATGGTGTTGAACCAGCAAACCATATTACTTTGGATGAAAACTCATAAACTCACTCTTAAAACTCATACCAATATTTCTGTGCACATATTTTGTTTAATTTCTGTTTATTTATTTTTTTATGTCAGTCAGAATAACTTATTAGTACATTATCATGATATAAGTATTAGGGAGTAGGACTAGATAAGTTTTTGTAATTCTTCCTACTCCTTTTTGAACATGTAAATTATGATACTATTGACGATTTTTTTTCTCATTTTTTAACTTCAACTTATATTTTATACTTATGATGTGTTTATGTATGTATTTAATAAAAAAAATGTCTCAATTCAGTTTCTCAATAGTAAATAATAAAAAAATTGCACCTATTCATGCCTAACTGCATATATTTGTGCTTCTTCTATAACACCCAAACATCCAGCTGGCTTCACAGCAAGCTTAAAAATTTGAATTTAGGAAATGTTCCACTTTGGAGGTAAGACTATATTAACTTCTTGAGTTGTAGTTTCAACTTAGGTGCACCGAAATGAGGTGTCTCACCTGGCACGGTGGAGTAGGCAAAGAGGAAATCGGCCTCGACCGGGATTTTGTGTCTTGGATTGGCGTCTGTCTCCAGGGTGTCGTTGGGCGGACCCGAATCCGTCTGTATGCCGTCATCGAATTCGGAGCCCCGACAGGCCTGGTGGCGTAAATCCAACAATAACGTCATGACAACGTGGGACGTGTTCCACATGTGTTCTGATGTCGCGAGTCGTACCTGGATGAAGAAGAGTTTGGGCTTCCCCACAAGGCTTTTACACATGTCCCCCCTAAACAGCGAGGTCATGGTCTTGATAGGCATGGCGCCGTCCGTGCCGTAGATCATGCCCTCTTCGCCGTGGCTTAGCAGGATGCAGGCGAAACATGAGCTGTCACTGTGGTCTTCCTCTGAAGCTAGCACACACACAACACTTGAATCCGTTTGCGATGATCCAGTATTGAAGTAGCAGGATGGAGCCGAATGAAATTTCACCCAAAAGCGCAATATCGCTAACTTTTTGTGAGGAGTCTTTGCCAACGGTAACAGGGGCCTCACCCTCTCTGAGGAGACGCTCCATCTTCTCGCAGGTCTGATCATTGTAGATGAAGACGTTGAAGCCCAGATTCTTGAAGCACTTGAAGAGCTCGCCGGCGTCGCGGTCCGTCCCGTTACGTACATTCATCCCTGCCGGAATGGCGGGAGCGTGCTCAGAAGCCTCGCTTTTGACCAAATGCGTTTTGTTTTGTTTTGCTTGTGTACCTGTCTTTTCATCAAAGTTTTTGTTGTTGATGATGATGCACTTGCCCACTCGCCGGTGGCTCATCTTATACTGGAATGTTGGTGAGACAATTCTGTAATGGCTTTCAGAAGAGTAGTCCTGCTCCCGCGTCTGGCCATCCTTATTCTTCTTGCTGAATACAGAGACAGTAATTATAATTATAATAATTATTATGCTCGTACGCAATAAATTTTCTCAAAAAATGGACGATTTGTGCCAAATAATTGTATTCATTTACTACAGAAGCAAATGAATGTAAATATTTGTGGAAATTAAAACAAAATGAGTAGTAGATGATGATTCCCCCCCCACTCATTTATGACCGCGCTGACTTGGCACCAGTAGTTGCATAAAGGACATCAACATACTTGATTTAAATTAGAAAGAGACTTTGAGGACATAAAGGGTTTCCCACAGAGGTTCACTATAGGGCTGCTCAATTGTCAAGAAAATATTAATCACAATTGTTTTGGTAATAATTGAAATTCCGATTAGGATGATCATTTATTTATTGGTACAAAAAAAAATGTTTAAATGTAAAAATTATTAACACGATAATTATGCAAGTTCCTTTTAGATGAAACAAAACTTATTCCATTAGTTATTTTAAATTATTTTTTTTTTTAAACAACTCAAACTCAAATTGAGTATTAATAATCTTTTTTTTGACGATTATGCAGGTTTTATCATTGCCAAGTGTAATAATTTGAATTGTAATTGAATTTTGATTAATTTCACAGCCCAGTTCAGTATGATTGTGAAACCATATAATTTTGCAATCTCCTCATTAGATATACATAATAATTGATGGGCTACCATTTCGAAATCAGACATCATGGATAATACTTTGTTCAACTACTGTTCAAGTTAAAAAGGCAAGAAGAAATTTTAACAAACAATCATGGACGTTGACGCAAATGATTTGTTTCCGTGGGCCACATAAAAGTGTTGGGCTTGAAAATGATAATTTCAGCACAATAATATTGTAGCACAACACAAACCAAGCAAAGTACTTACTCAGAGACCAAAAAGTACATATGCTTTCCAATAAGGCATTAACGTGATGGCCAAATTTGGTCGCGGTAATCCACCCTAAACTTAAATCCAATCCTCACACATTTCCAAGCGACAATATGAAGATAGAAGTACCGTATTAAGAATGTAGAAATTAGAATTAGCAGCCCCTTAATGTCCTTGTGGCTATTCTGGCGCGGCTGCCATGTTGGCATTCTTTGGCGGATCCATCCAGATGGGCGGCGTGTTCCAGAAGAGCCTGGCCACGGGGTCAACAAAGGCCTCGTTGCATAGCGCGCTTATTCTATTAAACGTGCGATTTGACGCCCGACCCCCCCCTCCCACTTCCAAATTGTGCCAACGCGCCGTACCAAACAATTGAGGGTGGGCAGCAAAAGAGCGGCGGTGGGCAGGGCGCGGCGGTGACGAGGAGGGTGGCGAGGATCACGTGGCGTCGACTTACCTGGGTTCGTCATTAAGCGCTACGCCACTCTGCATCTGCAAACGAGTATGTTGCTCCAGCTGAGTTTTTTGGGGGGCTGGGTGCTAGGATACTGACATGCTCTCTGTGCTCGATCAAGAACCTGACTGGGCCGCTGCGTGCCCACGGGCCGAAGGGGGGGTGGGGGGTGCTGCCGGAGGGGGAGGAGGGGGGGGCGGCGCGTTGTGAGCCCCCCCACTACCCTCGTCCTCCCTGAGTCAGCAACCTCGCCACCGCACCAGCGCTTTCTAAAAGGCCTATTCAAACCCAGGGCCCCCCGAACCTCACGCCGCCGTGACCACGCACGGGGTCAACGGGGATAGCACTTCGTTTAGAGGTGAATTAATTCAACATGTACAGTTCTTCTACTGAACTGAATATCAATTTTCAATATAAACAATTACCTCAGTTGTGAGACGTGCATTTGGTTGTACCTAATAATCTGGGGTCAGGTTTATGTCATTCTTCCGGCACCAGTGTCCCTCAACTTTTGTGTGTACCTAATAATTTGGCCACAAGTGTTTCTAATAATATACCCTGGGGTATACCTAATGATGTGGCCAACATCATATTCTTCAGAGATGCTAATTAAGTTTTGCTCTGACCAACCAATCAGATGTCATAAAAATGCTGACATCATCTTTTCTAGCCTTGTAAAGATGAGCAATGGCAATGCTGATACCGAAGTGGGCAGATTAGATTGACATGACAACACAGAGGCTGAAATCTGATTGGATGGGGAAAAACAAAGTGTAAAGTCCACATATCGCACTGAAAGCAGTGGAGCAAATAGTGAAACGGATGAACTTCTAGGAATAAATTAATCAAATGGATTAGGTATAGGTTATGTAACACATTCAAATTGTTTTGTTTGTGTGTTTTTTAAATTGCCAATGTCGTGGCCACAAGTTAGGATTTTATGACAATTTCTTGACCACTAATTCATATCCCCTGCCTCACCCACTGGGGCTCCAGAGTCACACAGTGAAAGTGAAAGCACTTTTTTTTTTTTTTTAGTGTGTCCACTTACCCAAAGAGTAAAAACCTCCCCTTGCGGTCAGGTTTAGCGTCAGTGACGTCAACCGCCATCTCCTCTTCGTCTTCTAAACCTCCAAGTTGCGTCTTCTCAGCAGGTTCTCCAGCCATCTGTTGTTAGCACCGTGTTAGCATCAGTTTACCGAACTTTCGCTGTGTTTACTGCTAGTATTAAAAGAAAGAAAAAAAGCAACAGCACAATTGCAATGCTAGCTAAACTAACTGTGCTAATCCACATTCAACTAGTTATTTCAATAACAGCGATACAAAAAGTGACTTTTAAACGCAAGTGTAATGAGTTTGATTCCGTCTTGCTAGCAGTTTCATTAGAAAATGTAAAGTTTTATTACGCTTCAAACTATTTTAGGTAGGAGTGGCTACGTTATCATAAACTCACGTTGTGTTGTTATAGTGGTATTACGCTAGGTCAGCCAAGTAGTTGTTAAAAAAAATGTCGTTTGTCCGCCAGCAACAGGCTTTCACTTCCTCAAAAACAACAGCTGGAAGTTATTCGGTCAGGTTTGACCGGGGAATCTCCAAGGAGCGTCACTACGTAACGTAACCTGCGTCTCTCGTAGTTGATCATCTGCACTTCCTCGTCGTTATGCGTGCGTTTGGCAGCCATATTGGAACGGTACTGGTCAAAATGGAAAACCATAATGTTGTAGTAAACTTGTACAGGAAAAGTTGTTACACTTAAAAAAAAATAAACAAGTAAACAGTGACTTTATTTAAGATTTTTGTTGTACTATAACTAAACACAATTACATTTTTTTGTGTTGATGTTTGAATAGTGTCCATTGTCCAAGTGTTGGTATCACAATGAAAATGAGACAAAATATATATTGTCAGAAATAAAATATTTAGTATTTAAAATAATTAAAACAAAAATGATCAGACTTTATCTTGTGATAAATACATTGTTTTTAATATTATAAAATATTTTTATATTGAATGAAATTCTAGCAATTGTATATTTTGCAAACAAAAATGGTAGGAAAACTTTTATTGCGGCTATATCTAATCTATATTCTGTTTTTTAATTTGATTGGGGGGGGGGGGGGGGGGGTTAGGCCCTCTCCACATGTAAAGTGTCAGTGTAATTTGGCACTATGTGAATAAAACTGTGAAGAATTGAATTGAAATTGATTTAAATTTCTTAAAGTGTTGTTCTTTACAGCTTATATTACCTCACAGAAGTGAAAGTAAATTAAAAGCAATCTTTACATTTCTGCATATAATTGAACTAGAATAATTCAAGCCAATTCCTTCAGCATTTCTATACAGTTTAATTGTACACTGTGACATAAAATAATAACAATCAGAAAAACAGACAATAATAGACCCATTTTTATTTTAGAGACTAGTCATCTCTATTTATAGAGCGCTTTCAAACAGCCTTAGCTGTCCATGTTGCCCAACACTTCAGTTGAGAAGAATATATACATTGTAAATACATTTAATGTCTTCAAATAATACTTCAAATGTAGATTAATCACTGCATAAATCAAGCAAGCAATAAAACATTTAAAGTTACTTCCAGGAACATTGATCTATCCTCTATCTATAGCTATTGTTCAACATGTATCGCTGTGTCACTCACAATGTGTCATAACAAGGTTGACCTAATTGTCCAGCAAGGGATCATTACACACATACATCGACATGTCCTGCAGACAGACAGCTGTGTCTACCAGTGACCTAGCATGCTTTGTGACAAGAGGGGTGGTCCGTCATGGGACGCGGTGTCAAGTAAAACACTGCAGTGGCGCAGTCACAGAGCTAAGTTTACCACCAGTGGAGAAACACACGGGAGGACGGGACTGCCTGTTAGTTGACTGCTTCCTGAAGTTCGTCTGAAGTTTTGATTTTTGAAGTGGAGGAAAGACAACGGATTCCAAAATGCAGTCTTGTGCAAGATGTGGGTTTGTGGTGTACCCGGCGGAGAAGATCAACTGCATTGATCAGGTATTACAAGCAAGCTCCTATTTATCATTGTCTGGCAGAAATATTATTTAACTTTTTAATTTTTGTAAATTAGTTGGCTTGTAAAAAAAAAAAAAAAAAAAACTTTTTTTTTTTAATTGTTCTTTTTTGTATTTGAGTTTTCTCTCTTTTTAACAGATTTTTCTTTTTTTGTAATTATTTTTTGTTTTATCTCTATTGATCTTTGTTTTTCCAGAAATTATGTATTCATATTTTTTGGTAATTTATTTGTATTTTTGTAATTATTTTATTTTCCTTTAATGTAACATAAATTAAAGCTGATGATTTATTTATTTATTTATTTTTTTACTGTGGCAACATTGGCCCTGTATAGTGCCGTGGCGAGCAACCAGTGGCCCGTGGGCCAGCAAGATTCTGTGGTAGCAAGTCAAAAAACAAATTACATATCATAGAAACTTCCGAAAAAAGCCTAAAAATGTAATATAATATTATATAAAGCATAGGTAAATCAGAACTGGATGCTAATGGTCAGCTAAAGCCTCATGCTAATGCTAAATTTGTGGTCCTGCCCACATGTAAAGCTGTGCGATTCGCACCATATCATTTCTGAAAATAATGTGATTTTCCTTTTCCTTCAGAACTGGCACAAAGCATGTTTTCACTGCGACGTCTGTAAAATGGTGCTAACGGCCAATAACTTCGTCAGCCACAAGAAGAGGCCCTACTGCTCAGTGTGAGTACTTTCAACCATTATCTGGTTTCTTCATTTCCACACACACAAAAAGTCAAAAGGTTTGCATTTCCCGCCCGCAGACACAACCCGAGGAACAACACCTTCACCAGCGTGTATGAGACGGCCATTAACATCACCGGGAAAAAGCAGAGCAAGGCCAGCAGTGAGGTGAGATGATGACTAGATGGCTTTAGGACATAAGCTACTGTCTATGCAAAACATTTGGAACAGGACACAGGTGGCCGCTATGCTTTCCTCAGGCAGTTGTACTCAGATTTAATCACAAAAGCAGGAATTTGGTGGTCAGATTACTTCCTTTTTTTTTTTTTTTAACTTTTAAAAAGCCCTCCATTCCATCTTTTCCCAGAAAGGTTGCCGTGAGTCTGCAGTGACGGCAGCCTTATGGAATGGAGAGTGTGCCTCGGGTTATTTCGGCCGACCGGCTTTATGCTTCAGCCGGCTAAAATTAAACCACAAAAAAGATCCCGGCATCGCTTCCTCTCCTCCACCTGTTCCTGTCTGTTGGATTCCGTCTGCGTCTCAAAGTCCACGCAAGGCTTATATTAGGAGCAATCTAGCGAGCTCATCAGCTACTGATAGATGCACCCAGAGAGACTGAGGTCTTCACATGTTGATATCTGATCTGACTGGTGACTTGTGACCAAGTCTTGCTTTTGCTTGCATGTCCCAGCTTATTTTCCAGATACTTGCTTTTAACACATAACTTGTCAGTGATTCTTTGACTGAGACTAAAATGTTTATTGCTGAACTAAACAGCTTTTGAAAGACTATACGGGGAAATGAACCTTGTGATGCCGACAGATTATAAATGCAGTATGTTACGTCATACTAGATGAGGCCCCAGTACACAATCTCAAGGGACTCCACACAGAATTCAGCATCGTTAACAAAGGCCTTTGGCAGATTTTAGATGATTTCACTGTGTCACACACAGAAATAGATTTCCATAAATTATACTAACTGTTTGATGAGATTTTATGACATCAAATCTAACATCTGTCCTATATGTTACATTCAATATTTAGTTTCTCATATCCAAAATACATAATTATTTTTCATAGATGACATACTTACAAAACGTACCAGTCATACATGTATTATTACGTAACAATTACAAATAGATGGGGCCCCAGCACAGAACCCTGTGGAGCTTCATAAGTATTTAATATAAGGATTTCTGTCGGATTTTGTGGTCAACTGTCAAATATATTTTTATAATCTCGTTCACGTTAAACCTTGTAGGTAGATAAGATATGGAGCCCTAATACGGATCCCTGTGGGACTCCACAGATAATCTTGGATGATCAGCACAAATGTTTTCTGATTTCTCGCTATATCTGAAACATTGCATCAATCCATCTGGTATCAAATGATGTCTTAGAACTGCCAGTTTCCCTTAAACAGCAACACATCTCGTCGGCGTAGGCACATGTCCTGTGTTGCGCTTGTGCAAATCTGTGCTGGTCTTGGCTTTAACGTTTTGTCGCCAATGCCTGTGCACTTGTAGCTGAAATACCGCGAGGATGGCGATCGTTTTATGTCCACCTTCAACTATGACATGAAGCCCATGGAACTGGAGAGGGCTCGTCTAGCCAGTCAGATGGCTGGCCAGGTGAGGTCCCAAGTAGAACAACTGGCCAAAAAAGGGAGTTCCAGTCAGCAATTTATTGGCTGTGAATTTTTGCCCTCAATCCTCTGGGAAAAAAAAATGACAACAAACTATTCTGTACACCAAATCTCAGTACTTCTCTCAGCTTTTGTATCTTAAATATCTTTGAATGTTTTTTTTGCATTCAAACAGTCCTTCAAGTCTCAGTCGGAGTTCTCCCAGGAGCAGACTTGGTACAACCAGGAGATGGTGACCATGTCACAAGCTCAGACAAACATCAGTGACGTAGGTTGACTTAATGCCTTTTTCCTGAATATTTACTATGACTGTATTAAGCGAATGCTGTGGTGTGAAATACAAATCAATTTGCCTTTCTGGTGACAGGTAAAGTACATGGAAGAATACGAGCAGTCCAAAGGGAAAGGCAACTTCCCGGCCCTGATCACACCAGGATACCAGGCAGCAAAAAACGCCAACACCCTGGCAAGCAACGTAAGGGAACGTATGCCAAATTTTGTGCATCGTTTTGTACCTATATTGAGCTTTTTGTGCTCTATCCCTAAAAGCTTGAATACAAAAAAGGGCATGAAGAGAGAGTTTCCAAATACACTGCCTTTGTGGACCCGCCCGAGGTGCTCCTGGCCAAGAAACAAGGACAGATTGTCAGCGATGTGAGTCTTCGTCAGTGACTTTCATTCACACTTTCGGGGATAATAATGCTCATGCTTGTTTTTGAGAGCTAAATGGAAGAATAGCATTTCAATACATTTCAATGGGGAAAATTGATCCTGTATGCACATTCATAAAGGCATTTTTTTAAAATACATTTCTTGTGCCTGCTATTTTGCAGTATGCCTACACAGAGGAATACGAGCAGCACAAAGGCAAAGGCAGCTTCCCCGCGCATCTCACACCGGGATACAAGATGTCAAAAAAGGCCTCCGAACAGGCCAGCAATGTAAGCATAAAATCATTCATCTGTGCAGTATTGGAAGTAGGCAAGTACAAACACTCCTGGTATCTATACTTTGAGTAATTTTCTTTACTCTCAACATTTGAAACGGATATCCGTTCTTCCTATTCCTCGGAAAATCAGCTTTTTAACGTCTGCTGATGACAACAACACTTCTGTGTGCTTTGTGGCAGATAAAGTATCGTCACGTATACGAGCAGGAGATAAGGGGCAAAGCCAGTGCCGAAGCGGGCGCAGCCGAAATGGTCCACGCCAAAGAGAATGCAGAGAACTTCAGCCAGGTCATTCATTTTCACTACTGTCTTCTATTACTGTAATGTTGTCATGTATGCTAATCTGGAGAATTCAAATGTTATTCATGAATCATCTCCAGTGTGTTTAATTATGTGGTGGACTTTATGTAGATTGCCTACACGGAAGAATACGAGCAGCAGCGGGGCAAAGGAAGCTTTCCCGCCATGATAACGCCCGGGTACCACCTCGCCAAGAAGGCACAAGAAAACGCAAGTGATGTGAGTATAAAGTTCATTTTGTGTTTTGGTTGTCGCACCAACTTGGATTCTTACAAGTTGTTTGGTTAAAAAGAGAGTCAGGGTCAGCTCAATTGATCTTGGTCGAAATTGTGAGTTAGTGAAGTTAGCAAGAAACCACTGCTAAAAAAAAAAAATCCACTTTCCATCATCTGTTTTTCTTGCAGCTGAAATACAGAAAAGACTTAAATAAAATGAAGGGCACGTCACATTTCCACAGCCTGACCTCTGAGGAGAACCTGGCCTTGATGAACGCCCGGAAGATCAACAAGCTCGTCAGTGAGGTGAGGCAGTCGCTTGGCCTTTTGTCACCATGTAGATACGACGCCAGCAAAAAAGATGGTTAGCATCTTTCACATGCCGCAGCTTACCTCCAAGGCCACTTGGCGCATCCGTCCAAAATGATGTCACCACACGTGGTTGTGGCTATATTCTGAACAGTGAACATTTTCTACAAGTGACCCGTGACGTACTGGCAACTTTATATTTAGAGCAAGGTTATAGATCAGTGATTCTAGTCAAGTCATCATTTAGATATTACAGTTTTTTAGCAAGTACATTTCTGCCTTGTGTTTGAAAAATTTTACCTGATGATGGTCATCATGATGTTGGTACTTGGAGAGCAAAGAATTTTCTGGGTGGTACTAAATTGTTAAAACATTTTGAGAACTACTGTTCTGTATTAAAAAGTGTATTTCCTACATGGACCAACAGATTGAGTACAAGAAAGATTTGGAGAACAGCAAAGGCCACAGTATCAATTTTTGCGAGACACCGCAGTTTCAGAATGCTTCCAAAGTAGCCAAGTTCACCAGTGATGTAAGTTAAGAATTGTATATTATCTACTGGCAGCAGCTACAATCATCCATTTATTGTGGTGATAGTGGAAATAACACAAGCTGTTTTTCTCTGTGTGGTGCACAAGAACAAATACAAAGAGAAGTACATCGATATGAAGGGCCACTATGAAGGCTCGGGAATCGACAAGAAGACCATGCATGCCATGAAAGTCCGGACACTGGCCAGTGATGTAAGAATTGTCATTTACTGACTTTCACATGTAAAAGAGCAAGTCACATCTAACATACGTTTCCACCAAGCAAGCCCCAAGTTCTAAAATCAGCAATTTAAGTCTGACTTAAGTCAAGTCATGTGACAAGGTCCCTTCTTTCTAGTCCCCATTTATTGAACAACCAATGTTGACATGTTTGTCCTAACGAATTAAGAAGCTATGGTCTCTCCAATGTGATTCAGATTTCATACAAACAAGGTCACGATCAAGATCAAGGCGAGTACAATTACCAAGCCACACTGACACCAGGCTACCGCAGCCAAAGGAAGCTGGACCCACTTAAAGACGTGAGTTCGCTAAAGTCTGATTAAAGTCCTCATTGAGGGATTAGCTAAGTGAAAGTTTTGTTTTGTTTCCACCGCCGCAGAAGAACTACAGGCAGCACATTGACCAAGTCAAGTACAGCCTAGTGACGGACACGCCAGAGATCCTCCTGGCGAGGAAAAACGCTCATCTGATCAGTAATGTGAGTCCAACACATGATCTCAATGGCATGATTTGATCTTTTGATTATTGTATGTCAACATTAACCTTTTATTTTACGAAAAGCCATTACAGTTTTATTCTGGAGGCTATTTAAAATACCCTTCTTTTGCTCTGTATTGCGAGCCAACCTTTGAGTTATGAACCCTTTTCACTATCATCCAGCTAAATTACAAAGCAGACTACGAGAAGACTAAGCATCTGTACACGCTACACGAGGACCTGCCCCAAATCAAAATGGCCAAAGACAATGCAGCCTTGTGCAGTGACGTGAGTACTCACCCATGTTCTTCAATTGTCAGGGTCACGTATTCGCCCACTAACACATCACTCTCATTCCAGATTAAATATAAGGAGGAGTGGGAGAAGACCAAATCTAAAGCGTGTGACATCGGTGTGCACGACCTCAGTGTCAGGGCGGCGAAGGCTTCGCGAGATCTCGCCAGTGATGTGAGAAAAACAACGTACCCAGAGTTATTTGTAACACATGACAAACAATTCACAGTAAGTGTGATGTGTTCTAGCTTAAATATAAAGAAAACTATCTGAAGAACAAAGAATTGGCTGTGGGCTTCAACGTGAGCGACTCCAAGACCTTGCATTCGCTTCAAGTGGCCAAGATGCGCAGTGACGTAAGTCATGCCGAGCAACCTGACTCGCGTGACTATTTATGAATTCACTCTCACTGTTGAGCTTTTCCTGCAGATTGCATACAAGAAGGGCTCCAAGGAGAACCAGGGCCAGTACAGCCTGTCTATGGACATGGTCAACCTAAGTCACGCTAAAAAGGCTCAAGCTCTGGCCAGTGACCTGGAATATCGCACCAGGCTGCACGACTACACCGTCATGGCTGATGACATCAAGGTCCAGCAGGCCAAGAAGGCGTATTCCCTTCAGAGTGAGGTGAGAAATAGACACGATGTTAAAATGAAAAGGGAACTAATGAAATCTGATTATATACTGCAGATGTGTTTTCTTCTTCTGCCCATCAGAACCTGTATCGGTCAGACTTGAACTGGATGAAAGGAGTGAGCTGGGAAACTGAGGGTTGCCTCAACATCACTCAGGCCAAGAAAGCTGGAGATCTTCTCAGCGATGTGAGTTCTCTGTTAATCAACCGGTGAGCTCCGGATTCGGTGACACATTGAGTTACTGGCATTTTTCACTCTTTTGTAGAATAAATATCGTCAGAAGGTGGATCAGATCAAGTTCACCCAAGTGGCAGACAATCTGTCCATCAAACACGCCAAGAAGAGCCAGGAACTGCAGAGCGATGTAAGATCATTGCGATAAAGGCACCGTTTGTCATTGGTTGATCAAATTGTGCTTTTTAGCTGGCATACAAAGCGAACACGGAGCAGATGATCCACCAGTACACCATGACAAAAGATGAGCCGCTGTTCAGACAAGCAAAGGCAAACGCTGAGCTTCTTAGTGCGGTGAGTGCATCTACCATGATGGATTTTGAACTTTACTACGGTGTTAAGTTTTTATTACCTGAATTTGTAAGGTAGTTAATTACTCTTTACATCAGTGTTTGCTAGCGATCAATTAAGGCTGGTAGTGTCAAAGAACATGTTTACCTAAACTGAGGAGTGGTGTCACTTATTGAACGTAAAATACATTGCATTAGGATTGAAAGTCTGCAGTATCCGGTGTTTAAGGGGTCTCAATGTTGTTAGAATGGAAAATTAGCCTTCAATACAAACATGGTCATTCAGGGTTTGCTTTAGTTGAATTTTCAAATGCAAACCCTCATCTGTCTGCCTGTGGTCTACTTTCTCTTTGTCTTTCAGAAAGTCTACAAAAGTCAATGGGAGAAGCAGCGGGAAAAGGGCTTTGAGCTCCGACTTGACTCACTTTCTATTCTCACTGCGAGAGCTAAAAGAGACCTGGCCAGTGATGTGAGTTTTTTTTTTTTTTCTTCCGAAGAACTTAAGCCAGGACCTATGATGTTTGGAATTCAAGAAATAATAGTGTCCGAGGGTTTTTCCATTATAAAACTTCTGCCTAGCTAACGAAGCTACTTGATAGATCTAGCTAGGTACTGACACACAAAGCTACTAAATACTTAATGATCCACAACCTGTCTATTTTGTCTACTCTGGCATCCAAACCATTCAAGTTATCTATGTCCACGGTCACATAGATGGGTAAAGGCTAGTTTAAAAACACTCAATTTTGTTCCCTGACAGGTCAAATACAAAGAGCAATATGAGAAAAACAAAGGCAAGGTGATCGGAATCAAATCGGTCAGCGACGATTCTCAGATGGCTCACTCGGCTCTGGCCACCAAACTACAGAGTAGCCGCGACTACAAGAAGCACTATGAGGACACAAAGACCCAATTCAAGTGAGCCCTCAACTGTATTTAGTGAAATAACCATGTGTAATGACTTTTTCATGTGTTCTGTTCCTGCACCAAATGTTCATGAGCTCCGGTTAAACGTAGCTCAAAAGGGAACACAGTGTCTGATACAAAAGATATCGTTTCATTATGTATGACCACCTTGGAGAAGATCATGCTTTTCCTTTTCTGATATAAACACTAGATATTTATATTCTTAAACAGCACTACAAAGTGTAAATCCATCTTCCCTCTAGTGTTTCTCTGGACATGCTGAACATCAGCCAGGCCAAGAAGGCCCAAGACTTGGCAGCCGACTACAACTACAGAACATTCCTGCACGAGTACACCACGTTGCCAACTGACATGAATGTTGCCTGGGCAAAGAAGGCCTACGGACTGCAAAGCGACGTCGGTCCCATGAGCAGAAACTTATGTGATATTTCGTAAACCATTTAGGGGAATCACATGTATATGTGTGTCTTTAGAAATTGTACCGATCCGATCTCAACTGGATGAAGGGCGTTGCCTGGGAGGCCTCAAAGTCTTTGGATGTCCAACAGGCCAAAAAAGCTGGAGAGCTTCTCAGCGAGGTAACGTCCAACCATGTAACCAATAATGCACTGCAGGTCATCTGAGATGATTCCGTTATCATACCTACATTCCATAAACCTAAGACCACTGGAAAAATTATCTAGGAAGTGTACTTTAGCAACTAAGGCGATGAAGAAACTGTAAAGCGTGAGTAAAGGTAAAAATTGACACAGTTTATGACTTACTGTAGGTCAAAATTTATTTAAAGAGCAGGGGACCTTTCATAAACTCTTGAAACTAAGTTAAGTACCATGTAAACGATGGGCTTTAACAGGGGACATAGCAATAAAGTCTGGTGTCTGGTTGCCAACGAGACACTTCTTCAAATGTTACATTTTAAGTTTAGTGGCCTGTGATTTTGGACATACAGTTTCGGCAAGGGTTTGTGTTACAGGGATTCTTTAACCCGTACCTTCCTTGGACTGGTTTTATTACTGTTTTTTGGGGTTGTAAAGGTATCAGCACTAAGCATCAGATTCTATAAGCAGATACAGTAGGCTACTTGCTTAAAGTTTGTGCTCTCTCTGGTGTAGAGCGGCAGACAGACCAACTGAATGACCGAGAGAATGAGCAAAAGACAGACATACAGACAAAAATACAGTAGATACGAACAGATTGTGCCACTAAAACAACACTAAGGCTATTTCGTAACCCAGGGTATTGACCAGCAAAAATACAATGAAATTCTCAAGTCATGATTTGAACTCCTCTTGCTTTAGAAAAAGTATCGCCAGAATGTGAGCTCCCTGAAGTTTACAAGTGTTGAAGACACACCAGAGATGGTTCAGGCCAAACTCAGCAACAAACTGGCCATTGATGTGAGTACTTCTGACCTCAGTGTAGAAATATTGAATGTGATTACTAGGTATGCTAATGTAAAATGATGGTTGATGCTGTATCTTTACAGAGGTTGTACAGAGAGAAGGGAGAAAACATGAAGCATATCTACACCCTCAATGAGGAGCTTCCTGAGTTTGTGCAGGCGAAGATCAATGCCTTGAACCTGAGTGAGGTAAACGGATGCTAAAAACAACAAAAAATCCATTCAGTCTTTGTCTGACTTTCACAAGTTAAAACTGTTGGATTTCAGAGTCGTTACAAGGAATCTTGGATGAAGCTACGTGACGGCGGATATAAACTGCGTCTGGATGCTATTCCTTTCCAGTCGGCCAAAGCATCTGCTGACATCCTCAGTGATGTGAGTGGCCAGTGCACTGGTCCAATGAGGACGAATCTGACATCTCATGTCAAAGTCCTCTAAATTATCATGATCTTGTCAAGTATGCATTAAAATGGCACATTTGTGTCATTATAGCAAAAATACAAAGAGGAGTTTGAGAAGACTAAAGGGAAGATGATTGGACTGAAAGGGCTGGAGGACGACATCAATATGGCTCACTCCGTTTACGCCAACAAGTTGCAGAGCGACGTAGGTGGTTTCTCTCTTTTGCAGGATTTCTACCTTACTAAAAACATTTTTTTTCCTTCCACCACCCAGATTAAGTACAAGAAGGAGTCGGCCAGCCAGCTCTCCAAGCATCACCTGCCAATGGATATGATGGAGGTGTCCCATGCCAAGAAGGCCCAATCTTTAGCCAGTGATATCGACTACAGGCTCTTCTTGCATGAGTACACCTCCCTGCCAGATGACATGAAGCTGCAGGCGGCGAAGAAGGCGTACGCTTTGCAGAGCGAGGTAAGACGCACTACACACACTTACACTTGCAGTACGATGCATTAGAAGTCACAACACAAAACAGCTATGTAACGTGTTTGTCCATGTTGCAGAGGATATATCGTTCTGACCTCAATTACCTGCGGGGTGCCGCATGGATCGCAACTGGGGCTGTGCAAATTGAAGGCTCCAGGAAAGCCACTGACCTTATCAGTGATGTAAGACTGATTGTTTACCAAACTACCTACCAATCTACTGAAGCTATGATGACTCTACATTTGTCCTGTCTCAGAAAAAGTACCGCCAGCTGCCGTACAACTTCAAGCACACGTCTGTGGCAGACTCCCCTGACATAGTCCACGCCAAATTCAGTGGACTTATCACAAATGAGGTGAGTGCAACATTTTTCCCTCAACGTGATACAGTATTCACTGACTATGCCGCTCTCCTAGCGTCTGTACAAAGAGAAAGGGGTGAGCGACCAGCACAGCTACACCATCACGGCCGAGAGACCGGAGATCACTCAAGCAAAGATCAACGCAGCTAACTTTAGCGAGGCAAGACTGGCTTCTGTGGCCCATGGCTATTTTTCACCGGTGGACATTTTAAACCAGATGGTTGTTTCTTCAGATCCGATACAGAGACTCCTGGCACAATCTGAGGGCTCAGGGCTACAAACTGACCATGCAGGACATCCCATTTCAAGCAGCCAAGAGCTCCACAGGCATCGCAAGTGATGTAAGATTACTATTACAGATGCAGACTACTCTATAAACTAACATTCCAGTAAATAAATACAATTACAGTAAATTTTGTATCTCTCTCCCCGCAGTACAAGTACAAACACAACCACCTAATGGAAAAAGGCAAGCACATCGGCGCCCAAAGTGTTTCGGACGATACGTACCTGCTGCACTACATGCAGGCAAACCGGCTGGCTAGTGACCAGGAGTATCGAAAGGATGCCCTGACGGCCAGCGGGCGCTACCACCTGACACCGGACATGGTCCACCTAGTCACGGCCAAGAACGCTCAAGCCCTGGCCAGCGAGCAGGACTACAGGAAGAGGCTTCACGAGTACACGGTGCTTCCCGACGACATGAAGGTCAAATGGGCCAAGAAGGCCTACAACCTGCAGAGTGAGGTGAGGGAAGACACAACAACTGGGATGGGAGCTCAGCTGATTGAGTTGACCACTTTCCTGTCTAGACGCTGTACAAGTCGGACTTGAACTTCATGAAGGGTGTGGCGTGGGATGGCGTGGGGGCACCGCAACTGGAGTCGGCCAAGAAGGCTGGGAAGCTTGTTAGCGATGTAAGCGTGAACTTTCAACTTGAATTGTGTTGAAAAATGAGCACAGCAAGGCACTTTTGCAAAGAGAAAGACCTTCTTTGTGAAAAAAGTGTAGTAGTAGTAGAACACTGTAATTAATGTATTATTCGGCTTTCACCATGCAGAAGCGATACCGCCAACTCCCAGACAGCTTGAAGTTCACCTCAGTGACGGACTCCCCAGATATGCTCCACGCCAAGGCCAGCTATCAACAGTGCAGCGAGGTAACGTGAAGAAAATGACAAATGAAACTGTTGCTGCCAGTATTTTTCCACCTTTTGATACACGATTCCGGTTCTCCACTCAGCGGCTGTACAAATCGGGCAGGAACGACGACATGAACAAGTACACCTTACATCCAGATGATCCCGACTTTGTCCGGGCCAGGATGAACGCCCTGCACATTAGTGACGTAAGATCGACTAAAACTTGGAACATACAGTACTTTTAAGTTTGTGAAGGACATTTAATAATTTGACCATAGACAAAAAATTTAGCGTAAGTCAAATTAAGTTAGTTAGTGATTGTTAGGCTGATCCTGAAATTTCATCTGAAAGCTGAATATTCCCAGCTTTTGGTAAGTAGTGTTTTTCTCCCTCGTGCAGAAAGTGTACAAAGCCTCTGGGGAGCAGCTGAAGATGCTGGGCTACGACTTGAGGCTGGACGCTATCCCCTTCCAAACAGCAAAGGCCTCCAGGGAAATTGCCAGCGACGTGAGTGTTGTCTTCTCCAAAATGGACAGGGTCTTCAAAGTTGGAAGCATCCCCCCCAAAAAAGAATTAGAATTCAGCAGAAGCTGACCAAAACTACTTTCCCTTTGACTAGGTGCTCTACAAGGACTCCCACTTGCGCGAGAAGGGCCAGCAGGTGGGGCTACGCTGCGTGGAGGACGACCCGAAAATGATGCACTCATTGGCGGCCAGCAAGCTCCAGAGCAACCTGGAGTACAAGCGGCTGTCCAAGGAGCAGCATTCCAACTACAAGATCCACGCCGACCAGCCCGAGTTCCTGCTGGCCAAGAAGAGCCAGGCACAGGCCAGCGACGTGGCGTACCGAAGCAAGCTCCACGACTACACATGCGACTCAGAGCAGCTCCAAGTCAAACACGCCAAACAAGCCTACAAACTGCAGAGTGACGTAAGTAAGGCTCACGAACTAGTCTGTAGACATTCTCGGTCAAAGTCCAGTTTCATCAATTTAGCTTTCTGCGGACTCACTGTCATCACAAATCGCAGGTGAACTACAAATCGGACCTGAACCGGATGAGGGGAGCGGGCTGGACCCCTCCCGGCTCCCACAAGGTCGAGCTCGCCCGCCGGGCCGCCGAGCTGGGCCTGGCTGAGGGGGTGACCACAGATGAGGCCATCGCCAAGTACCAGCGCATGATAATGGTGAGACCAAATTCTTCAAATCGACAACAACGCTCTATTATTTTATATTTCGAGAGCTGAAAATGGAAAATCAGACAAAAATCCACATCCTTGAGAATTTACATAATGCAAAAAGGGGTCAGTCAAATTGGAAAAAAAAATTCTACCAACCTCTCTCATGTTGCAGATGCACTATCAGCAGCGGATGGAGGATCAGCAACAACAACAACAACAACAACATACGTCCGAGCAGGTGGAGACCAGCAAGGAGATCCGGCAAGGCGTCAACATGGACGCTACGGAGGTGCTTCACGTCAACAGGACCAAGACGTACCAGACCGCGCAGAAAAAGATCACCACAACCACCACCACAAGTAGCAGTAGCTCCACCTTCAAATCCATGGAGAAGAAATCCAGCAGCACCTCGTCGGCCGCCCGGCACGGCACATTCAAGATGTCCAGTCAGGCCAAAGCCATTAAAGATGCTTAGAAGCTTTGGAGAATATGGCTACACTGAACTGAACTGACGCTAGACGGATGATTCATGAAGGACACAAGCATGTTGAATGAAGACGGGACTTGTTAGGTTTCGCAAAAAAAAATGTCCTTAACACAGTGGCGGCCTTGTAGGGAAAAAAAAAAAAAAAGTAGATGGCCGCTTAATAAATCCACTTATGCTACAACTATGGATTTAAGCTATTTGAGTATTTACTTAATATCCGCGATTTCCAGTCATGTAAGGGTTGGAAGGAAAAGTCACAGACACTAAAGAATGCTGGAAGAATAAATGCTGGATCTGGTGGGGCACTCAAACACTTGCCCCGCACGTAAAACCGCCACTGTGTTGTAAATGAAAATGAGCACAAGAATTGTGGGATTGAATGGAACAGACATGTGACCTGAACTAATGTTTTAATGTTATGTTTGCATTTAGGCATGTATTCACAGCAGGAAGTGGCCATTTAAACACAGAAGAATTTTTTTTCACCGTAAGCAGATGTATTTGACGCAACTTTTTGTCTGGTGACGATGTTTTCTTAGCCTAGGCTTGATGATGTCGTACACTTGGAGCGAGGTATCAACTCTTTAAGTCTGGCAGGTTCAGCTTTTGTGACGCGTAAACTCAAAGCTGGGCTCGGAGTAAATGCTCCATTTAACTGCTTTCAAAATAAAAGTTTTTATTCTCAGCAGATCTGTTTTTGAGTCCTCTAATTGGCTGTTCTTGACTGTTGTCACACGACACATATATACATATACATACATATTATAGAGCTACAAAACTCACCCTGAATACTCTTACTAGCTCCCTCGGTGTCCACTGAAAAGCCTGTGAGGATTGGACAAACAGAAATGGATTCAGAGAGGGATGCAATCTCTGGCAGGCTGGAAAGAAAGAGAGAAACAAAGAAACAAACAAACACACGGCTGCCTAAGATTGCGTCCCCCATCTATCTCAGGGTCATAGAGCTACAAATCTTAGCTACCAAAACCACAATTCACAGTACACTTTTTTTCAAACTGAATATTCAAATAAAAAACACATTCTTAAAACAAAATAAATAAAATAAAAATATTTAAAAAAAATACTGTGGTATGTTAATGTACAAAATGTTCGAGATATACAATATACTGTTTCTTTGCCTTGTCTTGCGAGCAATGATTGGAGTTACGAATGCTGGTCAACTTCACAAGCAGCAATTTGGAGCACAGTAAATAATCCAAAACAACTCTTCAAGCTCTTTATTGCCTCTACCTGTTAAAATGTATCGTAAAATTAAACTAAAAAGGAAACCAAAAACTACTTAACTTTTGCTTATGGAAGTCTGCTAGCTTTAGCTTAACGCTAACATGAAAACGACATTGGCTAATAAATAAATAAATTTGCATTTATTGTATGCTAGGTTATAAACAATTAAACAACAAATATTTGAACCATAATAGTGTAATAACATATAGACCAAAAATAAAACAATACTCACTGGCATATCTTTTATCCTTGAAAAATGACTGATTTTATTGCGGCTCAGTTGAGGTAGTCTTCTTCTGTCTCGTCATTTTACGTGTAATATTTGTATTACACTGCCCCCTGGTGGCTGAAACTCCCCTGAACAAGCAACATAATGCTCATTAATTAGCATGAAGTCACAAACCATTCTATTCATTACTTTGTTTTTTGTTTTTTAATAAAGTAGGCTTATATTATTCGTAATTAAAAACATGCTACACTTGTGTTTTTTACGGTTTAAATGTTTTCAGCGTACACAGCCACAAGTACAATGGAGTACAGTGGTGCTTTGCGGCGCATCCTGGTTTGTGGCCACTTGGGGGCAGTATAAGACAGTGTCCTGGAGGCTGAGCTCATCTCAGCTTGTTATGGCAAAAGATTGTTCGCTTGTGAGTAGTTTTGTATGTGCAAAAGCGCCACATAGATGCTAATAGTTAGCACGTGTGCCTTGGAATCAAGTTGGCTGGTTATTTCAGAATTTCATACTAAACTTATAACATTAACTGGGGGGCTAAATTGTCCAAAGGTGTTAATGAGAGTCTGAATCCTTGTTTTGCTCTGCGATTGCCTGACTCAAGAAAACTGGATGAAATCTAAAATTGAGTACAGTAGTCAAAATAATACTTTTTACATTTGTTTTAATCAAAAAGGTGTGATTGCACACAAATATTCCATATACAGCATTACATACAGTGATGTACATGGGGAAAATATGCTCTCCCTATTGATGAACCTTTTCTTACCTCTGTTTTTCCACATCTTCATTTCACAGTGTTACGCCATGTTTAAAAAAAAGAAAAAGTAGGCCACTAACAATAAGGAGTGCTGTTTTAAATCGCACAACACACCATATTCTCCTCAAACTCCAACCTCACTTATAAGTGCCTCACACTTGAGAACAGTTCGTCATAGTCACACCATTCATAAGAAGCCAAATGGAGAAAGTGCAATGAACACAGTGATCGGGTCAAGAAAAAAAAAAAAAAAAGTAATTTAAGCTTGCCCGATGTGCTATTCTCTTTAATACTCAATGCATTGTCCTCATTACTTCACAGGGTTCAATAGAAAGTACAAAAAAATGCAAAAAAAAAAAAAATCTATAAATATAGGCATATTAAGCTAGGAGTAAAAAGTCAGTCACTCCAAAAATAAGCCGCTTGTTTATGGTTGCATTGCGTCCACGTAAACAGTCTCACCGCCCCGTCACAAGCGCCGCTCAAGTGTACTCCGATTTCCGGATGTAATTGGAAGGCACGTAGCCTCGTCGGCCGCCGGCTTCGCCGAGCCACCACTCGGCGTTGCCGTTCATGTCCTGGAACTCCAGTATGCGCAGACGCTGGTTGGCGGAGATGCTCAGTTCGTTGGCGCAGCGAGCGCTGAAGGAGTACAGGGCAAAGTAGATCTGAGAAAAAAAAAAAAAAAAAAAAAAAAAAAAGCAGTTTCATGGTTACCCGTCATTGGTTTTGAATATGTTGCTAAGCTAGCCATACACCACTCATTTCATTTTATCTTTATATTTTTCTTGTAAATATAATTCATTTAATTCTAATTAACTAACTGACCCATTTGAAATGTATATAGCTCTATACACATTTGTATATAGATTTATTACTAACATTTCCATTATTTACAAAATAATTGGTCAAACACCACTTCAGTAAATATAGATTAAAAAAAAAAGAAATTAGTGGTATTATAAGAGATTTTATAAAAAATCACAGTAATGTATGCTTTCCATTAAAAAAAAAAATGGCTAAATCAATGCAATAAAAAAAAAAAAATTCATATAAATAAAATAAAAATAAATAAATATAAATAAAAAAAATCTAAATATAATTCATGTAATTATAATTAGTGACCCACTATTTTAAAATGTATACTTGAATATAGATTTATTTATTAATATTTTACATTATTTACAATAAAATGCAATGAATGGTCAAACACCAATTAACTAAATTTAATATACATTAAAAAACAAAACAAATTAGTGGTATTAAGAGATTAAAAAAAAAAACAATAATACATTTCAGTCAGTCAATTTTTTAAAGGCTAATTAAATTAATCCAACTAATAAAATTGTTTATTTAAAAATAATACTAATCTGTTATTAATTTAATTAGTATAACATTATTTAGTGATATGATCTAATTAGAATTCACATTTAATAAAGATTAAAACCATTTACTGTTAAAAATATAAATATAATTAATGTATTTATAATTAAATGACCCACTATTTTACAAACTAAGTAATTTAAAAAATGTATAATTGAATATAGATTTATTTATTACTGTACTAAGATTTTACATTATTTACAAGAAAATACAACGAATGGTCAAACACCAATTAACTAAATTTAACATACATTAAAAAAATAAATTAGTGGTATTAAGAGATAAAAAACAAAAAACAAAATCAGTTATATATTTCAATCAGCCAATTTTTTTTAAGGCTAAATAAATTAATGCACCAATAAAATTGTTAAAAAATAATGATAATCTGTTATTAATCTATTTAGAATAACATTATTTAGTGTTATAATCTCATTAGAATTAACATTATTTAATAAAGATTAAAAATATTTACTGCTACTATTTACCGTTTTCATTTTCTTACCAATATTAATTTATACAAATATATTTTAACAAAATATACAAATAGGTTAGCTTTTCAGAAAAATAAAATAAAACATCAATAAAACATCGAACCTTAGAACTAGAATATATATCGTAAACACAAACCATCCTAATCAAACCTCACCTGCTGTCTGTCCATGTCGGCATCCTGCTCACATTCGGGCTCACTGAAGTCGTCGAGAGAGTAGGCGGACTTCTTGTCCCTCCACTGGTAAGCTTTGTCGCCGCGTCTCTGCTGCGAGCCGTTTCTGTGCGAGGAATACGAGTCCGTCTCCGACTGGTCGCTCGGGCTGGCGTGACTGGCGTCGTACGAGTCCCTTTGGCGGCCCGAGTGCTGGTAGGAAGACTCGGCGTTCCTGTGAGCGGAGGCGGCGCCACGCTCGGCCAAGTCCTTGCGGGTGGAGGGGTTCCGTGGCGAGGAGTTGCTCTGACTGGCCGTGTCGGAGTGAAGCCCACGAGCCGGGGCGGAGTCCAAAGACGGTTGCGGGGACGAGTGGCTTTGGGATTGCGTCGTGGAGAAGCTGACGGCCGCCGTTTCCTGGTTGAAGGTGAGCGTGCTGTTGCTGTTCTGGCGGGAGAAAACGGGCGAGGAGCCGCCGTAGCCCGACTCGTTGGACGACTGGCTCTCGATGGACACGTCCGACTGGCTCCTGCGTGGGTTGTAGGGCTTGAGGAAGGAGCTGTACACGAAGCCCTTTGTGACTGTGGATCAAGAAACGGACGGGTTGAAATACCGTTGACGGGTTTTCAGCCATTTTCCTATCCGAGCCGTTCCAACCTACCGCCGTTATCAATCAGCCAGCGATTGTTGCTCCCCATCGGGTCCTGCTGCTTGATGATGCCCACCAGGTCCCCCTCTAGGATGGACACGTCCAGATCCTGGGTTGCATTGAAGTTCCTCTCGGCCTGGAAGAGTTTCCCAGGACCGTAACGCAACATCAAGCCGGCTCGATGCTCATCGGTCTGCAAGATGCAGTTTGGCTGGATGGGGGAAAAGGACAATGTCAGAGGTTAGACCACTTGTGGCTCTTTACTACCTCCCTGTGGATCTCTAAAAAAATTACTAGAAATTATTTAAAAAAAAAAAAATTTTATACATATTTTTTTAGATAAAACATTTAAATTAATTCATGATTAAATAAACGTAATAATTAAATATTCAATCCAAAGTAAAGTGTGAGAGGAATAAGGTGGATGAAAACGTTTTTTATATCTAAAAATGTCCAAAAAGTGACCAAAAAATGTCCAAAAAGGAAGAGGAAAAAGCGGAAAATTAGCATAAAATGTCCATGAAATTACCAAAAAATGACAGAACTGAATAAAAAAGGCAGAAAATAAAATGTTCAAAAAGTAACCACAAAATGTCCCAAAACAAAAGAACCCCCAAATAATATAAAATGTCCACAAAATTGCCAAAAATTGTCATAAAATTGATAATAAAAAAGGCCAAAAAGAAAATGTTCAAAAACAAAAAAAAAGACGAAAAGAAAATGTTCAAAAAGTAACCACAAAATGTCCCAAAACAAAATAAGATATCCCAAAAATTGTCCACAAAAATACAATGTCCACAAAATTGCCAAAAATCTCATAAAATCGATAGCAAAAAAGGCCAAAAGGAAAAAAAAAAAAAAAAGAAAAAAATCCGAAAAGAAAATGTTCAAAAAGTAACCGTAAAATGGCCAAAAACAAAAGAAGAAATCTAAAAAAATTACCAGAAAATGTCCACAAAATTGCCAAAAATGTCATAAGATTTATAGCAAAAAAGGCCAAAAAGAAAATGTTCAAAAAGTAACCATAAAATGTACAAAAACATAAGAAATCCCCAAAATTACCATAAAATAACCACATAATTGCCAAAAATGAGAAAATATGTCAGAAAATAGCCATAAAATACCCCAAAAACAGGAGAGGCAGAAATTACTATAAGCCCATAATAGAACTGCCAAAAATGTTTGACAGAAAGGCAGAAAAATCTAAAACTGTATAAAAAATGAAATATGAAAAATGATAATTCCCGTCCCAAAAAACAAAACAAAACGGAAGACATAGAAGAAAATGAATGTCTACATGTTGATGTTGCGCTCATATTTTTGTCTTGTTGTGCATCACTAATTAGCTCTTGGGCCCTCAGTACATTTGACTAACACTAACATTACAACGTTCATGACAATGTTTTGTGCTTCCAGACAAATTTTTGGTTAATTTGGCCGAAATGTTGCTGACCCCTGGGTTAGACCACGATACAACCACCCACAGCGAACCAAAACCAATTGTTGAACTTACAGGTCCTTGGAGTTGCTTTTTTGAGCTCTGTTTCTCGAGGGTTTTCTTGTTGGCCGTGTTTGTTGCCGTGGTGATGGTGGTTGCTGGGGGCAGGTTTTCAGGGCAGAAGCTGAAGCTCTGCAGGAGCTGCAGCACGCGACCATACTCCTCTTGGAACTGGGCTACCAGGTTGCCCTCAGTGCCGACCTTGCGAGAAAACTTCACCAAGGAAAAAGTCGCTTTGAAGACACTTCCAGAAATCAGCCGATACCAACCCGACAAAAAACTGCACTCACGACTTGAAGCAGCGGTTTGAGCTCTCCGAGGGTGGTCTTCATGAAGTCTTTCTGGGCTTGAGCGAAAGCCTTCACGCAGCCGGTGAAGAGCTCCTCGGCGGCGCCGTGGAACTTGGGGAGCTCGTCCAGTAGTTGGGCGTTGAGCGCCTCGTAGTTGCTGCGCGCCACCTGCAGCTCGTCTTGGACCCGTCGGTCCTTGAGCCGATCGGCGCGCTCCTTGCAGTTGTCGTAGTCCAGCAGCTTGTCGAAACGCTTCTGGACCAGCTTGTGAGGTCCGGCGAACATGAGGAGCAGCTGGGTGAGCGGGTTGATAACCAGAGCTTCGGTGCGCTCCTTCTGCTCGACGGAAAGGAGAATGAGCGGCGATGGCATTAACTTTTTTTAATATGCCATTTTCAACATAAGTTCGGATTTTTACTACAATTTGCGAACTTCATTATTTTTCAGGTACAATTAAAACACATTTTTCCACTTGCTGTCGACTGAAGATGACATCACCAGGTGATGTCATCATCAGTCGACAGTATGTAGAAAAATTACTTTTTAAAGGTATTAATTGTACATGAAAAATAATGTTATCAAATTCATTCTGGACCAATTATTTACTTTTTACTGCAGAAAATGACTCACTGAGTCACATTTTGACACTTGCTATCGACTACAAATGACATAATGGGTGCTTAGATAACGACCAATCATGGATCAGTTGGCCAACGTCACATGACCCAGAAAACAGGTGAGCAATGATTGGTCGTTACTGAGCGCCTGTAATGCCATTTCCAGTCGACAATAAGTGGCAAAATGTGTTTTTAAAGGGATATTTGACTCAGTGAGCCATTTTCAGCAGTAAAAAGTTAATATTTTGTCCAGAATGAATTTGATAAATTCATTATTTCTCATGTGCATTAACTCATTCACTGCCTTTGACAAGTATACTTGTCAATTGTATTTTTTTAGAGCGGTGCTAAATGGGGGCGAATCTGAGCATGCTCCACTGTAAATATCAAACTTGGAAACAACTTTACTGATGCCCAACCACCGGTAGATGACATCATTGCCCCATTTTATAGGAAATAAACACAGTTTCAGAGTCCATGGGAGAAATGGCTGTATTTTGGCAAACCTACATTTTTCTGCTGTCAATTATAAAAGAACGGGACGGGACAAAAAGTAGGGAGTCTATTCTGTTATTTGGTAGATTCGGTTTATATATAATTATTGAATGTAATATCACGTGAGTATTGGAAATGTAAAAATTTTCTATAATGACTGGCAGTGAATGAGTTAATACCTTTAAAAAGCCATTTTTCTACATGCTGTCGACTGATGATGACATCGGCTGTGCTGAGGAAGTAGATAATGACCAATCATGGCTCAGTTTACTGACCAAACGCAGAAAACAGGTGAGCCATGATTGGATGTTACCTACTTCCTCAGCACAGCTGATGTCATCATCAGTCGACAGCATGTAGAAAAATTACTTTTTAAAGGTATTCATTGTACATGAAAAAGAATCAAGTTACCACATTCATTATCAACAAAATATTAACTTTTTACTGCTGAAAATGGCTCAATGAGTCAAGTATCCCTTTAAAGTAAATATTCTGATGATGACATCACTTGTGCTGAGGAGGTAGGTAACGACCAATCATGGCTCAGTTTACTGACCAAACCCAGAAAACAGGTGAGCCATGATTGGCCGTTACCTACTTCCTCAGCACATGTGATGTCATCATCAGTTGACAGCAAGTGGAAAAATTACTTTTTAAAGGGTATTAATGTACATAATAAATAATGAAATTATCAAATTCATTCTGGACAACATATTAACTTTTTACTGCTGAAAATGGCTCACTGAGTCAAATATCCCTTTAAAAACACATTTTGCCACTTGATGTCGACTGGAAATGGCATCACAGGTGCTCATTAACGACCAATCATTGCTCACCTGTTAAATAGAAATAATGAAGTTATCAAATTCATTCTGGCAAAATATTAACTTTTCACTGCTGAATATTGTTCACTGAGTCAAGTATCTCTTTAAAGGTATTAATTATACATAAAAATAATGAAGTTATCAAATTAGAGACAAAATATTGAAGTTAAATTCTTGACAAAATATTAACTTTTTGTTGCTGAAAATGGCTAAATGAGTCACGTATCCCTTGAAGTGCAAATATAGTTTACAATTTATTGGCTGATTTAGCTTTATTTTTATTATTCATTTCCTGTTAGCAAAACCTTTGGAAATATGTAGCATAAAAGTAGTGCATAAGTGCATTACTTAACATCTGACATGTAACCAGATTTAAAAAATGTCAGTCTATACTTGTTTTTAAACAAGAGTACATGACATGAATTGAATCAGGACTTCTACTCTTATACTTTCTTTTTTTAAAAGCAAATATGTGGACTACTTTTTCACTGGAGAGAAAACATCCTGACTTGACTTACAAATTGGGCGAACTGTTGGTCGCTGATGCAGCGATGTGCTCTCTGGAAGCGCTCCGGGTCGGGCATACTTCGCTCCGTGTAGATGTCGCAGAAGCTGATGGCTGCCAGCACCTTCACCGAGGCCGATTCCTGCATACCATTCAAGACCATCAGAACCTTCCAAACTGTGGATTTACTGATAATTCATGCAAAAAAAAATATATACCCTGATATGCTGAAGGTACAAGGAAATATCCCGGATGAAAGATTTAATGAGTCTCTCCTGCAGCCGGAATTTCTTCTCCGCCTCGTCAAACGCCTCGTCTTTAATCTGAGCAAAGACGGCGGTGAAGCTTAGTGGCCCGTTTCCCACACTCGACACGGAAACTCAAGCGGTGTCAAGAATCTCGAGCACCCGTGGGAAACCTCGTGTGTACCTGGGGTGAAATTCCCGTCAGGTGCTTGAGGTGACTGCTGACACGGTTGGATTTCTTGATGATTGAATGCATGCTCAGTTTGGAGATTTTGTCGATGAACGTATCTTCATCGCCCTTTCGGTATTTCACCACTGCGGAAAGCAAAGGGGAAGAGAAGGGACAAGATGAGCCGCACAAGGCAACACATAATAGGGATGTGCAATTAATCGAAATTCAATTACAATTTCAATTATTACATTCCACAATTACAAAATCAGCATAATCATAAAAAAAATAAAAATATTAAGACTAATTTTTGAGTTATTTAAATGTATACATCTGCACCTTTTTTGTAAATTTTAAACTGATACATTTTGTCTCATCCAAAAGGAACTTGCATAATTACACTGTTTAAAAGAATTTTATTTGTCTTAATATATTTTTGTTTTTACGTTTCAACATTTTCTTGTTCTGTACCAACTAAATAAATAAATAAATAAATAAATAAATAAATATTACCGGTATTCTAAATTCTGTTTGGTTCAAAAGGAACTTACATAATTATAGTGTTTCTTTTTTTTTTTTTTTTTTAAATTGGTCTTAATATTTTTAAATGCTTAAATATGTTCTTGTTTGTACCAAAAAATTGTTAATATATTTCGAAATGTGTGAACATTTTCTTGTTTTGTACCAAAAAAATAATTGATTTGAGAATAATTGAACTGCACAGTGCACAAGATGCCAACATATATAAATAAATAAATAAATATTACCGGTATTCTAAATTCTGTTTGGTTCAAAAGGAACTTACATAATTATAGTGTTTCTTTTTTTTTTTTTTTTTAAATTGGTCTTAATATTTTTAAATGCTTAAATATGTTCTTGTTTGTACCAAAAAATTGTTAATATATTTCGAAATGTGTGAACATTTTCTTGTTTTGTACCAAAAAAATAATTGATTTGAGAATAATTGAACTGCACAGTGCACAAGATGCCAACATATATAAATAAATAAGATTATATTATTATAAATTCTGTTTGGTCCAAAAATAACTTACATAATTATAGTGTTTCTATTTTTTTAATTGGTCTTAATATTTTTAAATGCTAAAAAAATGCTCGTTTTGTACCACAAAAATAATCGTTTGAATAATCGTGATTTAATTTATTGCCAAAATAATCGGGATTATTATTTTTTCCGTAATCGAGCCCAACACATTCCAATTTTTTTTTTTCCCCCACATGGGCCCATTTTTATAATTTTTTTTCATGATGGATTGGTATTCAATCCACATTATAAAATATATAATAATATATTATATTGTTCATAATACTTCTAAATGTGTAAACATTCTCACATTCAGTTTTGTACTAAAGAATAACTGATCATCCGACTGCACAGTGCACAAGCTGCCAACATAAATAAATAAATATTATTATAAATATACATTATTACAAATTCTGTTTGGTCCAAAAGGAACTTACATAATTATAGTGTTTCTATTTTTTTTATTGGTCTTAATATTTTTAAATGCTTAAATATGTTCATTTTGTACCAAAAAAGAAACAATCGTTTGAATAATTATGTTTTCAATTATTGACAAAAAATAATCCTTTTTATTATTTTTTTTCCCCCAAAATCGAGCAGCCCTGCTTTTTTTTTTTTCATGATGGATTGGTGTTCAATCCACATGATAACATTAATTATGACATATTTCCTTGCAATTGGGCTTCTCACCAAGATCCTTCCTCCGCTTGTACTCGTTGATGTTCACGTTGATTTCCTTGACAGCCTGCAGGGCCTGAGTGAGCTGGGGCCGGTCGTGGTGGCTCTCGGGCGTGGCCCCCAGCAGCTCCATGAGCAGCAGCGGGTAGCGCATGACCCGCTGCACCGGCTTGATGAGAAAAGAGCCCAGGTTGATGTAGTTGGTTTTGCCCCTGAAAGCAGCAAAAAAAAAAAAAAAAAAAAGAGAAATGAATGAGCTGAACCATAATTGTTGACCAGAAATGCGTCATGTGGCTGAGCGCACATGATGATGTCATAAATTGATGACACGTTGCAGGGATACGTCACTAAACAAACAGTAAGGAAAAATTAATTTGCTTAACACCATCAACAGGACAAAATAGCTCAACTTTGAAGCTGCATCTGTTATTGTTTTGCCGTTTTAGTCCACATGATGGCGTTAGTTGCCCACTTCCCACATTAAGCCACACAGAAATAAGCAGGAGCAGCAATCTCAAAGTCCACATGCAAGGATGACAACAATTTCAATCAGAGGAGGCGAATGAGACACACACACAGACCAATCAAAGGGTGTTAGCAATCGGGATGATTGACATGCTCATGGCAACACTCTTTGTGGAGACTTACCACTCACGATAAATGGCCCTGTGGATTGAGGGGGCGAGAAGACATAACAGGATTCATGAGCCTAGGAATGCTTACATTTGTATACATTCAGAACCGGATGGAGACCCAGTGCTGGTTCAAGTCTTGTTGGAATGTAAAATATGCGTCAAAAAAGGTTTGAAAATATCGCTTGACAAAAGATACATTTTGTTTATTATTCACTTCCAGTCCGAAACCAAGCCTGTGTGTAGCTATCAACTAGTCGTGTCAACTCAAGTCTCTGACTCACTGCGGGCCAAACAGGTGCAACAAGGTAGGGCACATTCCTTGAGTGTCCGACTTTGAGCTGTAGATTGCATTGTCAAGTGAAACGTAGGAAGGCGACTTCACAGGAAGTTTATCCACTTTTTTGGTGTGTGTCTTATATCAAAGTTCAAAGTCGAAAGAAATAAAATAAACTTGACATCAATGTGATGTCACGGGGAAAGTTGCTTAATCAACACGCTCTAAAAAGAGAATTGTTGAAATTTTAATTAATAACTTTGGACTAACTTAATTCAATCATGTGCTACCAATTGAAGCGATTTTTTTTTAAGTTGTTCAACAATTCAGTTTGTAATCTTAAAGGGATATTTTCATTATTTTTTTTGTTCATTTTGTTTTTTTTGTGTACAAGTACCTTTAACTCTTTTTACTGCCACACGTTATCAAAACGTTATCATTCACGTCATCCTTGAAAACGTTCTATTTCATCAGATTTCGTCATCTTTCATTGTAATTTGATACACGGGCAGCCCATTGAAGAGATACAATGCTGCCATCTGGTGGCCATAGTTAGTGAGTGTTTTTGATTCCACAACCCATTGAGCAGGCAGCGCTGCACTTAGATGTTGCACTGCCCATTGATTAAAAAAAACAAAACAAAAAAAACAAAGTTGACGTCATGTAACATTTATGGCGGCATACATTGTGATTTTATTAATCGTGATTAAACGTTTTTGGCAGTCAAAGAGCTAAAAACACATTTTGCAACTTGCTGTCAACCTAAAATGACATCACATGGGCTTAGGTAACCAATCACAGCTCAGCTTGTGAATGTCACATGACCAAACCTAACCTAGAAAACAGGTGAGCTGTGATTGGCTACCCGAGCCCTCGTGATGTCATTTTTCAGTCGACAGAAAGTTGCAAAATGTGTTTTTAAAGGTACTAATTGTACGTGAACGATAATTAAAATATCAAATTTATTATAGGCAAAATATGAACTTTTTATTGCTATAATGGGCTAAAATAAGTGAAGTTAAATTGTTCAACAATTCTTTTTTTGGAGCGCAACATTACGGCGGTAACTCCAAAGTCTCTGTAAAAAAAACAATTGGCCCTCAAAGGCGATAATGTATAATTCGTCTGTTCCCGGGTCAAATTTTCCATTTTTGGTCGCTGAGCTAAAGTTTTGTACGACATAAGTCACACATGAACACTGTTTAAACAGAAAATTTCATTTGAGGCACATTTTTAATGACATTTGGGTTGAACTCAAAAACTCAAGAAAACAACATTTTTTGAAACTCAAATAATGCAAGTTCCTTCTGTATGAATCAAAATGTATTAAATATATTATTTTAAAATGAAATAAAAAGGTTGCAAATGTATACATTTAAACAACTCAAACTACACTGTTTTTTTGTTTTTTTGTTTTTTTTTACAATTATGGCCATTTTGTAATTGTGGAGCGTAATAATTGAAATTGTAATTGAATTTCGATTAACTGCACAGCCCTAACTAGTGGACGAGCGAACACTAGAACCAACCTTGTCAATCTCAGTAAATGATGCATCTTTTTAGTATCCATACACATTTTAGTGGCCACTCTTGGTTGTTTCACGCTCTTGAACAAGCCATACATGCACACATGCATATCAAATCGAGCATTCTTGCCTCAGCCTCTCCAGACACTCCAACACGTGGCGCTGGATGTTTTCATCTTTCTCGTAGCTTTCCAGCAGCGAGATGGCGTCGTCGTGGTTCTGGCAATAAACGTTGTACACGGACTCCAGCTCCGTTTTAAAGTCGAGGAAAACTTTTCCTAGAGAGTCCACAAGACACAAACATTTGAGCTAATGTTAGCAAGAAAACAAATGAGATTTTCTTCCATTTTTCTATTTACAGCTTACCAATAGAGTCAGTTTCCTCCAGTGTTTCAAAGAGCCGCTGCGACAGATCAATCACAGAGTTGATGTTGCCGAAAAGTCCGTCAAAGTCCACGTTCTTCACCTTAAAAAAAATAAATAAATAAACGACATCACTGCCAAATCTTACCGCACAGTCCAAGTTCCAGGTTGAAGCGTCTCTTTACCTGCTTCCTCTGCAGAGGCTCAACGATCTCCACCACGCACATTTGGAGGTCCTTGATGTAGTCCTTCTCCGTCTGTAGCAGCTCCTCGATCACCTTGGAACGCTTCTCCAGCATCCTCAGCTCGGGGTCCTCGGTGCCAGCGTCGGCGGAGGGCGTGGCTTCGCTGGCCGAGGCGGGCTTGGAAGGTTTGGGCTGCGACGACAGCTGGGTCATCTCTGAGAAGAGCGAAACGGACGTTTAGGTTTTGCGACGTTGCATGTAAAATCCAAACGAGAACGCTTTTAGAGCTCTCATGTCAATTGTTAAGTAAAGCCCACCCAAAATACGTTTACACACGACTCCACCTCATCCCTGGTCTATTTGATCGATGTGTCTGATACCAATCTATCGGTCACATTTCTCAGGGTGCCAAGGCCCACAGGGAGAGCCCGGTTCACGCGTCACTGCTTTTCATGAATGGGTCCAAAAGCGGAGTGGACTCTGGCTCTTTGTGTGTGTACAATGTCCTGTGACAGCGAGCGGAGATTTGGTGGCTCGCAGGGAGCCCAAGAAGCCAGAAGGGAGGGGGAGATAGTAGAAATGCAGCGATGGGACTGAAATAGATCAGTCCAGATGGATCACAGCCTTAACGTGGGGGTCAGCAAAATAATTTGTGACTTAGTGCGGTCACTATCGAATATTTTTAGAATCGATTACTCCAAAAATTATATTTTTATGTTTCCGTTTTGCAGCAATTAGCATTAGAATATCCTCCTGACTACCAGGAAAAAAATATTGTCCAATCATGTTTATTTTTGATATTCCCCAATCTTTGTGAAGTAACTGGAATACTGCAAAATAATTTTTTTTGGAAAAAAAAAGTTTTTATTTTTAAGCTATGATGTGTCCACTACAGAGGACATTTTTTAAAACTTAAATGCTAGGCTCAAATACAGTCAAAATACAAAACTTTATACTTTTACAATACAAAAAGAATAATTTAATGTGTTCTTAAGAGTCTTATAGAACACATGCTAACAACATTTCAAGCCTAAATTTGTTCAATAAAAAGTGTTATACACTTACTTTTACTCTTCCCTAAAAAGTGCTTGCACTGAGGGAAGCCATTTTCTTTTATGATGCAACCAAAAGGTACCAAAGCTCCACCCCTAAACATTTGCTATCATTGGAAAGCTCTGAATGTCCTCTATAGAGCACAAAATGAATTAATTCAATCGTATGCACTGGGTGGGAGATATTCAGGTTTAAAAAGGTCCACTACAGTGGGCAAATTTGAATTGCTGGTAGTCAGGAGGTTACAGCAAGTTTCATCATTATTCACAAACCTGTTGATAACACTGGGAAAAAGAGCTTGTTGCAACATGGCCCTGGCTGATCTCTTACACTCTGCTGCCAACTGCTGGCCATTTTTAGTAAAAACTACCATTGCTGTCAGCAACGTCTTCATGTCAGTAGCTGTATCAAAACTGTCTGTATGCTCTAGCATAAAAACAAACAAACGTATAAATACGTTTTTGGGAGTGCAGGACAAAGTATTAAAAAAATGTATTTATACGTTTTTGGGTTTGAATGAGTGATTGGTGTTTATTTTCATACTTAGTATTCGTATAGTAATTTTTTAAACAGAGGGGATTGATGTTGTAATATGATACCAGTTCAGCCATTGTTTCCCAAGTAAAAACAAATGTTTTCAAATGTCTCTTTTCATGAAAGACGACAGAAACAGTGAACAATTACTGTTGATATGCTGAAATCAGATTTGTACAATTTTAAATAAAAAATGGCTCCAAGTGATTACTCGATTATTGAAATAGTTTTCGATTAATTTTGACAGCTCTACTTGTGACAAAAGATGCATATTATGCATTGTAATTTACTGGGAAAATGTTAAGTTGAGTCAATGGACTCAAAAAATTTGACAACTACTTTGGATGCAGATTGAGCAGTACTGTTTGAGAGACAAGGGCGACGTCACCATCGCAGATCCGACAGATGCTGTCAGACGCTAATAACGTTAACGCTGCTTATCCTCGCCGCAAAGCCAAGCTAACGCAGGAAATTATTGGATGACGCCACAAAACGGGATGCATTATGACCGTCTGACTAAATTTCTATAATTAACACCAAAAACTATTAAATGGGGGGAAAAACAAATACTATATATTTAAAAGTAATCCAGAACAGAATTCACACATTTCTGTTAAAGCAAATATCTGTTTGTTAAAATTGTTTTGGACTCCCAAATGTGCAAAATAATCAATTCCGATCCCTGGAGCAACCTGCCTTGCCTCTCCTTCCCGACCTGACCTCATCTCTGTCGCTCCACCTTCTCGTGATTTAGCTAAAGCTCAGCTCAGGGGAGCTTTTCTCCACCAGCGCCATCCGCCCGCTGGCGCGCCAAGCCGAGCGTACCCAATGAGAAAGCAGTTGGCTAATGGGTTAGTGCAAGTCGGACAACAAGGCACAAAAGAGTCGCTAAACAAAAGACTGCGCGTATAATTGGAATCAAATCGTCCCGTTCCCACGTTTGATCCACGGCAGGCACGTTTTGAGCTGACCCACTTTTACTCAAGTGACACTTTTATTTGCTCCGCCATGTGGAATCAAAAGGGTCTGACACACATATTTGCATTTTTTTTTGCACAATGCATTCATTTACAGTATAAGTGGGACAACTTCCAAAAATACTTCCAGATGCAAAATGCCTCCTATAGAAAGTGTCACTTTTTAAAGGCAACACCAGCCACTACATTAAGGTACACCTGGGATCCAATACAGAAGCTGCATCTGAATTTGCAGTGACTCTCAAAAAGTAAACAATACACTCAAAACTGAAAAGCTTTTAATGCACAAATAAGCTAATGTCAAAGTGGACAAGTCATTAGTGCAAAATTTAGAATTAAAAGGTTCTCAAAGTCATGTGGAAAGTTCATTTTTCTACTCCTCAAACAGCCTTTTGATCTAAAATTTAACATTAATTTCACCACAGTCAAGTGAGTGGAAGGAGACGATGAAGCTTCACCCACCTGTTGCAAGCAATTTTCTTTTAGACCTCTTTGCATCAAACACAAGCACCGCCCCTTCTATTCCTTCTCATTCATGCACCAAAGTAATTCAAACAGCACCAGCAATTTGAAGATCGTCCATTGTCAACATGAGAGTCCAGCTCACACGGCCGATGGTCCAATGTGCAGAATCGCAATTCCACAGCTCCAATTACCATGAGAAAAGATGGGAAGCCACCATGATTGCACACACCAGAGAGGACGACCACTGTGGTGGACAATAAAAGCTGGAAGTGGATGTATGATCACATTTAGTACTGTTTTTTTTTGTTTTTTTTCACGCCCACACATTTGTTTGATTTTTTTTGGCTGCATAAAAAAACAACAACTATGTTTTATGCACATTATGTATTTTAATTTACTGAAATATATTGCGGGACAGGATTAATGATTTGGCTGTACTCCAGTCCAGGTTTTGGATGCAACCACTTGATGTTTTCACAGACACCTGACCTAGCTCCACCTCAGATTGATATGCCAAAACTCCACATGAAACCCAAAATGCTCCACAGTTACCTCAGAATGTGAGACTTTAAAACATGATGCATGAATTTAAGTTTGCTTTTTATTTTTTTTAACAACTCAAAAAACAGCAAAGTTGTCATTAGGCAAAAAAATCAAGTACATGAGTATGCTTGCCTGAGAAGTTCACAGGAGAATGCACGGTCGCCCTGGCAACCAGGCCAGCAGGAGGGAAAAGCGGGGGCCCTCATATCACAAGCCCAAGTTTTTTTGGGAGTTCATGGAGGGAGTGACTTTTGCTTCCAGCAATCACAAACCATTTTTTATTTTTTTTTAGCTAGGACATGATATAACATGAGAGAAGCTTCATGGAAACTCAAGCGAGTTATAACTTGCAATTAGTTCTGAATGCACCGGAATGAACTGTGATTCTGGTAACAGACAAAAAAATAAAAATAAAAAATCACCCTGTGAAGTGGCTATATTATTACGCAATGTTGCAACATCTGAGCTCTTTTAAGCATACTGCAATTCACAAAAACTGTCTTATATGGAAACCATTTCCAGCATTGCAAAATGACCTGACACACTCATTTATAGCATCCTTGGTTGTTGTCTAATGAGCTTGCACAGAGGGAAGCTCATATGGTGACATACCACATCCTGCTTATCTCTGAAGGTCAAATGTCAAAGGGTCACATTCCAGCTTGTGGTAGACTCTCACAGTAACCTCTATGTACCATCACTGGCACTACCTGCAAACAAACACAGCTGCCTCCGCCGTGCTTGTTGCACTACAAGGAATTTTCTCATTTGGCCGCATCGCTTCATAAACAATATGCAGTTGACTGAAGAGATCTTCAGTTTTTCATATGAGGAGAAAGTGGGCTCCTATTTGAGGAACCAGCTCATCTATTGGGGATTTACGATAGCTAGTTTTCATACTATAAAGTCATTGCCTAAATGGTGAAGTACTACTTGTGCACAGCCTACGTGAGTGAACAGCTTTGCCAAATCTGTTGTCATGATAATTGTTGGAGACAAAGGCTCCTTTTACACGACATTTCTTCCGGCGCCGACGTAGAATGGGTGTACAACGTTGAGCCAACAATTTGGAGGTAGTATTAGAGCTAAAACAGAGGGAGGATGGCACTTATGTGTAAGTGAATGCCGGAAAAATGAGACATAGGTTTGACATTATACACCGGAAATTCCTTGTTGTCTTGAAAAAAAATTCTCATAGTCAACGCCTTTCACTTTAACATACGTTGTTACATTTACTCAATAGAAAAATGTTTTGGAAAATAATTCCAGTGAATGTTAAGTTTGGTTTCAGGCTCCAGTAAGGATAGGAAAAATTTGACATGGTCATGCTTAACTTTTTTACTGCCGCACGTTATATAAAAAAAAATTAAAATAAATTAATATGACAAAGGCTTTGATCATTCACGTTATCCTTGAAAACGTTCTATTTCATCAGATTTCGTCATGTTTTATTGTAATTTCATACACCGGCAGCCCATTGAAAAGAGATACAATGCTGCCATCTGCAGGCCATAGTGAGTGAGTGTTTTTGATTCCACAACCCATTGACTAGGCAGTGCTGCACCTAGATGTTGTACTGCCCATTGATAAAAAAACAACAACAAACAAACAAACAAACAAACAAACACACACAAAAAAAGTAGTTGATGTCATTTAACGTTTATGGCGGCATACATTGCGATTTTACTAATTGCTATTAAATGTTTTTGGCAGTCAAAGAGTTAAAATCCATGGCCTGGCTTGTTGTTTTCACAACTGCACTGTGTGAAGAAAGAAAAATAAATCTGCCACATGAGTGTGGAGTGGACACCGGAAGGCAGATATTGAAAACTATGAAGGGGAAGCAAAAAGAGGTTAAATATTATCAAATCACAAGGCCAACGTGGTGAGGGGACAATATTTAAGCATTCATTCTCTGAACAGTTTCATGGCAAAGCAAACCTGGTACGATTTTAATTCTAAACCGATACTCCTATTGCGAGCATGTCAATAACTTGAACCTGAATTGTCGCAAGTTCTCGTGTATGGCGTCACACGTGCACTGACTCATGCTGACTTTTGGACCGACAACATGCTTACCAGCGGGTGTGATAAGACTTTGGAACAATGTTGTGCTGCGGCCTGAAATATGGTCTGCAGATTTGCTCGCTTAATTAACACCCACCTACTGCTCCCCCCCGCCCTTGCCCGGGCCCGGCCAGCCCACCCACCAATGGTGGTGATTGTTAACGGATTAGCCAGGACAACACACAACGCAGCATATGCTGCTCGATCATAGCAGCATGACACAATGGCCACAGACGCTAACAAATCTGAGTGATCAACACGATTTTACGCCTTGTGTACGGGGAATATAAAAAGTGTATACATCTCTCTGTTTCATTAGACTGTACAAATATCCAAAACACAGGAAAAACTGTGCTGGTTAATTCTGAACACAACCTCATCCCAGTTATTAGAGGGAGTGTACACTTTTGCAACTACAGTATTTCTGTTCTTTTTACTTAACCTCTTGAAAGAATAAAATAAAAATCACAGGTTTTAGGTCACATTAATGGTAGAAAAAGGTTTGGAAGGTTTATCCTAGTCTTTTTTTCTTATATCACAAAAACCTGGCATTTTAACAGGGGTGTGTAGACTTTTTATATCCATTGCATGATTTAATTATATCTCTTCTCATGTCATATAACAACAATAGCTTCATCTTCAACTGAAATAGCTGCAAAATGTCGCTTGGCCATCACCTCATGTCACCGAAATGCACTTTAAACCCAATACGCATTGTAACAGGATGTTCAAATATTTTTAGCCATGCAATCAAATACAAACTCCTGACAGGGCTGAAAAACTTTAACAGGATTAAAGGATGACAAGCCAGTAAGTGTGCATGGGATGTGATGTGAGTGTTTTGAAAAATGGCGTCACCTCTCAAACAAGCCCCCTGTGCACTCACACATGCAGTATCAATCTCACAGTGAAGGAGTCAGGAGCAGCGCTAGCCAGTGCCTGGCACCAGACAGGCCTCCGCCATCCACTCACCATGCTGACGCTAGGGATTAATACCCGGGCTCCTGAAAGGGGGCCGCCGTGGACTGTGTGTGCGGCCGTGCACGTGGGACTAGGTGACTGGGGGAGGGGTCGTGTGGGGCGCCACCTGCTTCTTCTCAGACACAATACATTCAAGACAGTTTGGCTCGAAGTGCACACAGTCAAAAAGACTTTCAAATAGTCTTAGTTGGCAATTTACCAGGTCACTGATGGACCAGACTCACATCAGACCTTAATCACTTTATTTCATCTTGTATCAACTAATATAATACCCCAAATTTAAGGCTGTCCAAGATCATTTACATTTGATGAAACTATGAACTAAGATAATTGGTGTCAGGATACCAAATTTCCCTTTAAGAAAAAAGGCAGAGCATCTTTTTATGTTATATTTAAACTAAACAGACTTGTTATGTATGAAGACGTCTTTGGCAAACATGACAACAACCACCAAGAAGCCACAAAACTAGTTCCGCAGGTCCGCAGACCCAAGAAAATGCTCTCTTCCTGTGGGATGGCTAATGCTTATATGCACACAAACACACATTGGTCATGATAAGACATCTTGATGTGAAGAATGATAATCTGGCTACTTTGTGTTTGAAACCTCAGACACTGACTGGAGGTCACATGGGAGTTGACTTCCTCACTCTGTTTTATCTACTGAGAAATAGCTCATCTTCTGTTTTCAGTCTGTGGGGGTGACGTCATCTATGTGTTGCCTTTAATCACGCCATGTGTTCTTAATCTATGATTAGTTTAAACATTTGAATGACACACTTCAGAAAACAGGACATTCTGTCACATGACAACATCCATTTACCTTGGTTTGGCTTCCTGTTAGTGGCAAAGGCTGACTTTCTCAAGGAGCTGGGAGCAGTCTTCCTGTAGAAGCTATTGCGATCTAGAGAGCCCACATAAACAGGCTTCCGACCACGTTTCGGTCCAGCGTTCCCGGTGCTTGACTCGTATCCTTTTTCCTGCTCCTCGCTCCGGTCGTATATGATGGGGTCCTCAAAAGAGCGCACTTGCCTGAGCGCCAGCTTCTTGTTTTGCTGTTCAACCCATTCCTCACAATGTGTCTTGCGTTGTTTTTGGGGGTTTTCCTCATGTGAATCCACAGATAAAGAACGCAAATCTCGATATTTGTCTTTGGGTTTGTGGTGTGAACGTCCTTCATCTCTGAATTCGTAGGGTTGTGTTTCTGTCCGGTTGTGGCGGTGTTCATTGTCGTAACCGTAGGAGTCCTGGCGCTCATAGTGCTCCTTTGCTCTGTAGTCCTCCCTCTGTCTGTGGTCGTAATGGTCATCCCTCCTGTCGTCATCTACATCATTGTACTGATAGTGGCGGTCCCTCTGTTTGTCACTGCTGCGTTCATCCAATTCAGAGTCATACTGGCCCCTTTGTCTATTGGAGTAGTCTTCTTCACTTCTTCGGTTGTAGATTTCCTTGTCCTTGTAGCTATGTTCTCTGCGGTCATAATCATCCTCAGAACGCCGATCATAGTAGTTATCCTTGTATTTTCGCTCCCTGTAGCAGTCATCCTCTCTATAGTGGTCTTTTTCCCTATCGCGTTTACGGTCTGTAGAATCGTAATAGTCCCTATAGTCTTGGGCATAATAACGATCACGATCTCGGCGATCGTCTCTGCGATCATTGTCTCTGCAATCATCATCTCGGCGAACATCGTCTCTGCGAACATCGTCTCTGAGATCATCTTCATAGTAGTCATTATATTCATTGTACCTGTCATGTTCCTTGAGCTCATTTTTGCGATGTCTCCTCTCTTCAAAATATTCTCTGTCATCATAGCGGTCATGTTTTCGTCGATCATAATTATCCCTGTACTTGTATTTTTCCTTATACTCATACTCCTTTAATTCTCTGTGACTCCTGTGGCCATTGCCATCTGAGTTACGGCGGCTGTCTCTACCTCTATTGTCTCGTCTTCTATCCTCATCCAATTTGGCATAGCCTTCATTGCTCCTGCTGTCCTTTTCATGAGGCACTTGGACGTAGTCCTGGTTGTAATCCTCTGGGCCTTGGTAGAAGCAATGTTTGCCTTTCCATTCAGATATCCTCACATCGAGGTGACCGTCCTGTGAACCTGGATGGTAGTAAACGTTCTGCCCTTGAGATCTGTCTTTGTAAGGTGACTTCTGCCGTTCATCATATTCCCAGCTTGTTTGGTTGGCCTGGCCCTGGTTATCCCATTGCACAGGCCATGGAGCGGCCACATGCACAGGAGGTGGCACTGCCCCCCCTACAGCTATTGGGGCTCTCTGCACAGGCATCATTCCGGCATGGATTGGCACTGGGCAACCAGGAATTGGAACTGGGTTAACAGGCACTGCTGCCATCATGGCTTGCTGCGGGTGGCCGGGAGGAACTACTCCATAGCCGGGATATACAACCTGTTGCTGCTGTAGCTGAAGTTGGTGGAGTTGCTGTAAATGTTGAAGGTGAGCGACTCGCTCTCTTTCCTTAGCCCATCCAGCATCCCCCAGCTCTTCCACACTCTTCCCCCTTCTTACTGGGGCCTCCGGAGCGACGTTCCAGTCCACAGGAGCAAACATGACAGGGTTACCATAAACCACCGGGCTCTTCATGCTGCTTGAAGTTCAAAATCAGCCTCTCAGAGCTGATGCAGTTTGATCTTCAAAGAGGTTTATTCCTTTGCTCCAGATTCTGGCATTCCTTTACAAAGCACCGGAGGAGACTCCACCTGTCAGGCATTTTGTTGAGCAACTGTCTCCAACTTGTTTTCTCTGTCTCCTCTGCATGGCCTCAGCAGGACTGCCTGGCCCAAGCGCCTCCCAGCTCTCAGCGTAACTGAATCATCCCCTCCCAGCTGTCATCTCAGCGAATTGTTGAAGGCGGGGGGGGGAGTGACTGAAGGAGGGGCCTCCTTGGGTTAATGATTCAGTGGAGTCACATGAGTGGAGGATTAGCCCAGTAACCACTCCCATTGTTTCAATTGGCTACTACCACTGCTTGCAGGAAAACACTGTCCCTGGGGACAAGTCTTTGATGGAAGATAGAGACAAATTCCAAAGTATGACTGTGTAAGACCAAAGACATTAGCACCAAGTGAGTTTTCCCCCCACTGGTATGAACAATCCACCACTCTATCCTGTTTGCTTTGTTGTGCAATTTCCTGGTCACCAGGTCATTAATGCAGTACCTGCACAGATGCTCCTCAAGAATAAAATTACAGAGACAGAAGTTCTCAGTTTGACAGTTTGGACTTGTGTGAAAAGTAATCAAAATACAAAGAAAGTAAGGAACTATTAGGCTATTGGACTGAAAAGGTAGAAAGGAGTTCACAAAGAGCTATTGTAGAACACTGTCCGCACTCTCAAAAGGCGACCTCAAACTTTTATGTGTGAGAAAAAAAACAGGCCTATTCATAAAGCTTGGATATTATACATCCCTCCCCCTGTGCTCTCATTCTCATCTGTCTCTGAACGGGGCAGCCACTACACAGACTGGTTTAAACAACACAAATAGAAGGGAAACTAAGGCGTACCCATGGGAAGTGTCAATTTACCAGCAATTTAAAAAAAAATAAAAAATCCCAACAGTGTAAGAAACTCGCAATTGCGTTTTCTTTCGTGACGACAAATTGTCTTGCAAACAATATAAACATCTTCACCAAGAGTAATTATGGGATGTTTCACAGGGTATTAAAAAAAAAAAAATCCTCACTGAATGTCATCCCTCTAGTTGCGTAAGACCGTTCCAATTATCTATCTTAAGACACCTCAGCTTTCAGATCCAAATCACGACCGAAACTATGTGTGTGTATTAAAGCATTCTTATGGGGGTGTTAGCGTATGCAAATGAAGTTGTCATGGGCTCACAGTAGTAAAAGGGGTAGTGATGCCCATGTAATAAGATCATGTATCAAACTGTCTGCCGTCTTAGGGTGTCCCACATTTTGTTTGGCTAGTCGGAGTTGCCAAAAAAACTTCAGAACAGCATTAAATACATTGGGCGGTAGTGTCATGGAAGCTGAGAGGGGGGGGGGGCGTTTTAATAGTGAGGTTTAAAGAATTAAAAGCAGGCTGAAGGTCAAAGAGCTTAAACAAACATAAAAGAGAAAACAAAGACCGTTTAGGAATGCTGGTACTATGTACCGTACACATTTACAGTAGATTCATCTCGCAATGTAGCTGCAAAGATTTTTTAGAAACAAAACAAGAATTCTTCTTGGCGCTAAAATGAGTCCCAAAGCAAACTTTGAAGTTGGACAGAAGCAGACACAACTTAAGTTGCTGGCTACGTTACAACAATAAGCTGCCATTGTTTCTCAAAACGTCAATGTTTTGGTCCACGCCCTGCTGTAGCGCGGAAAAACACTCACTCCTGAAGTGTGTGTTTGTGTGAATGATAAACAGGTTTGCTACAATAAAGATCGTGATAAGAACAAGCCTTTCAATGAACTAAGCCCTTAATGGGAAACTTAATATGCCCATTTTAACAAAGTAACTATCATAGTAAATAGTAAAATGAAAGCGGATGTGGGCAGGCATTATTAGATGTTATTGTTTTACAGGAAGGTGTGAGAATTCCTGCCCAGTGACGAGTTAATGGTAACTATGCACGTTCTTGCCATCCTGCAGATTCCTGTCATTGACAGACAGCATCATACATTGGCAGTCTTGTAAAATTGACTCATTCGACCACATTGAGATCCAAGTAAGTTGTAACAAAATATGGTATACATGATGTTTCTGGATTTAACTGAGAAAGTTGCCAGTTTGATTGCTAATCATTGATATCAGTTTCATAAATGTATGTGAAGCAATATTAACGTCAATAGTTTGCAAGCGTGCCAGTGAACAGGAAACATTTGCCCATATATAGTATATAAATATTTGGTTCAGAAAGTCGCTGATAGTCCATCTTAGATCACTCTTTATAAAAAAATTTGGAGTTAAAAATGTTTGGGAATCCTTGCCTCAATCAGCTTCCACTTGGTATTAAAGCAACAACAGTAAATTGCATTTAAAGCACGTAGTTAAAAAAAGATTAACTTTTGTGTAGTCTCAAAGAATATTCAATTCATACAGAAATCCAACTTTAACACATTCACTGCCATAGACGGCTTTAGATGTCAAAGATTATTTTTTTTCCTGGACTGGCAGTAAATGAATGAAGAGTTACTCCATCAACACAAGAAACTTACCCTGCAATTGCTGCTGCTCCAAGGCCAGCGTCTCCAACGTGTAGTTGCAGAACTCGAGGTTCTCCAAGACCTGTACGCGGGCCGTCTCATCCTCTTGCTCTTCCAGCATGGTCCTTAGTTCCTCGGCGGTGCGCGCATACATGTCCATGTCGCTCTCAACCTCTTGGAGCCGGAGCAACAGCTGGTAATTCTCCTCCTGCTCCATCTCCGTCTCTTGGTCCTTCTCGGCTTCCAGCTGGAATTGGACCTCCTGATCCTGGGCGTCCGCAATGTCAGTGAGATCCGCTTGCCCTTCAGTTATTTCGTCAAAGAGGTCGACAGAAGGCTCATCGGGGGCAAAAAAGATCGGGTTGTTGTGAGAAGAATTTGCGGTGGTTCTCGGGGTGGGTGGAGGTGGACGTAGAGCAGGGCGGGCCGGTCTGTTTGCAGGTGCTGCTTGGGGACGAACGACTTGCGGACGAGGAGGCGGGGGACGAAGGGTCCTGCGTCTCTCTAACGAGGAGGGAGCAGAGTTGGACGCCGGGGAAAGCGAGGACCCTCGGATGATGTCACCCTCATCGCTGAAGCCCAAAATGGAGAAGTGCCTGGAGATGTGTGGTTGCTGATTGGGCTCCATTGATGTGTCGGCGCGTACGCTGGTGTCACATGATGTTAGGCTTTTCTCAAATTCAAACAGCTGTTGGGTTAGTTTAGCCTCTAAGTCGCCGGCTGAGGCCAAAAAAGCATCCAAGGTGAGGGATGATGGCATGAAGCCATTAGAGCCTGAGCGTAAATTCTGCTGTGAACGACTTGAGTCAGCATCACTGACACCTTGCTTCTGTTTATGCTTCTCAACGAGGCTTATCAATGCTTCTCCAAGCGTTGCACTTCGGTTACAGGCGGTGACACCATTCCCTGTCGGGCAGTGGTACTTTTGGGGGTCTTTTGACCAACCCGAATGTGTGCTGGGAAGAGTCATGCTATGAGATAATTTAGGTTGAGGTCGGCGGTTTCCGTTAGTATAGTTGGTCTGTTTTGCATTGATACGGTTCATTTGGCTACGTGCAGGCAGGCTAGGCCGAGGAGGTGGGGGTCTAGGTCTCGTCGGTGGCATTGATTTGGGTCTCTGTGGTCTTTGACGGGTTGGGTCAAGAGGTCTTTGTGTCTGAGAGGCAATCCCGCCGCCTGAATCACGCTGCCTTCTGCTTTCATTTTGAACTGCGCTAATCTTGCTTTTACTTTGCCATTTCTCCTCCTCATTCTTCTCAAAGTAGTCCAAGTCCCATACTGTATGATCTTCATAAGAGGTTAAATTAAGGTCGCTCCCATTGGGGCTTGAACGATCCGTGCTGTGCTGTGTTTCTGGTTCATCATGATTTGTTTCCTCTGCCATTTTCAGGCCAGAATCTTCCATTTTGACAAACCGATACGGAAAGACACCGCGCCGTCCTTTCAGTTCCCCCTCCAGCCAGCCATCTTCCATGGTGTTTATAACACGTATGCGGTCGGCCACATCAAAGTCCAGCTCACCGGGCTCCATGGCTCGAAATTCATGTAGCGCCACTCCATAGACAGCACCTTCCACCTCTTCTTCGTCTTCTTGAACCGACTCTTTCTGCTCCTCCACCTCCACATCCTCTTCAATGGACTTTCCTGCATCATCATGGTCATTGCTTAAATACTGGCAGTGCACAGCCTCCTGAGGAGATCGAAGAGGATTCAGGAGCTCCACAAACCCCTCTGGGAAGATGCCCCTGCGACCGTCCAGCTCTCCCTCGAACCAGCCCGGCTCGGGCAGCCCGGTGATGATGATCAAGTCCCCCTCACGGAAATCCAGCTCCTCGTTGAGCTGCGCATGGAGACTCATGAGAGCCCGGGCCTGGCCGAGGGCGTACGCCGGCAGGTCGGAAGCCTGAGCCTGGGCTGAGCGCTCCGATAGCTGCCTGGAGCGGCACGAGAGGTTCAGCTCCTTCACGCAGCATGTGGGGAAGACACCACGGGCCCCCCAGGCGTTACAGCCACGAAGCCAGGATTCCCCAAGTTCCATGGACTCCCCTTTCTCTCCAACTACCACATCACCTGTGAAAACACAAAATAATGTTGACTTGTAACACACCTTTGAATTTTGACCCAGACCCATTATGAGACTACCACTACTTGTAATTTAACCAGTGGAACTTTTCGGAAATTTGACTTTGTCGTTTGGCCATTTTCGTAGTAAATAAACACCCAGGAAATAAACAGAATACTGCATTTTTACTCTTCCTATACGGCAGCCAATGGACTTGTTATTCTGACTAGTTAAAGAAAGCCCAGTTTCCTTTAGCTTTATTTAATGTATTTATTTTCCTTTTTTCAATGTCAAGCAAAAGATAAAATCATTATTTACTTGCATTTTTAAGAACATGACAGGATGAATAATAATAATAATAATAATAATAATAATAGCAAAATGAATATGTATTTGATTCTTTTTTTCATGAAGGTATCATTCCAGACCAATTGCTGGCATAAATGCACTAATTTACACACAAAAAAAAGCTCATATTATTCTCTCTAATTATTTTTCGACAACATTGGTAATCCGCGGACTGACTGGTCAGCTAGAAGTTATGGGGGTCACATTCCAAAGATCCTGCAGCTCCACCTCCCATTGTGTCTGTGGGCAGAACTGGGAAATGGCCAACAGGAGCGTGTAAATTCTGACTGGAAATGAACGTGCCACAGCCAGTGACGACGATTTCCTATTAGGCAGGAAACGTCCTTTGCTGTATCTATTTAAAACAAGAAAATGTGATAATTCTAATAAAGTAGTATTTTGGTTTCCACCACTGCTAACACTTTTGGAGTGTTACATAAATGACAGCAATTTTACTAGTGCGAAGGATCTTTGCAAACATCGTCTGTAGTCCTGAGCGTGTTGGTAAAAGAATCACACACACAAAAAAGACGAAAAACAACATAGCTCGCAACAGGTTCAATAGTCTAGTTTCAGTTTAGCATCTGAGGACATCTAGTGGGGAGTTTGGGGAAGTTGCCTGACACAACAGAGGAGTGGAAAAGTTGGATACACGGATACCGACAATCACAATTCCTGTATGTCCTTGAAAGATTATCCTGAATATTTACTTTGTGGTGTGAAGAAGTCATTTCTCCTATCCGTTTTGCCCTGAAAATGATCAAGGCAACAATCATTAAACAGAAAGCCTGTTAAATGTTTAATATGGCCAATCCTTGTGTGCAGCATCTAATTGTGTCGAGCCACAGACTCTGATTGTTATAGCTAATTAGGAAGCGAAGACGAAGCTCACCAGCCATAAACATTTTGAAAAATTGGTCAAGATGTTCACAATAGTTATGTGCGTATCCCATATAAGGAGGCTAAAGTTTCAGGAATCACTTCAAACTACATTTCCAGGCCCAAAATAACACAAAAAGTACTTTACCTACGTGCAGTGACATCACTAAGTAATGTTAAGCTAAGTCAGAAAACACCACATTAGAAATCATTTCACAACACAACCAATTAAGTTTTAACTTCTTCCAACTCCTTTTTAGACTGATGTGGTACATTGCATGTACAGTCATCATACTCATATGTCAACCATTTAAGATTAGGTCACAAATGCCAATGATACAACTTTTAACTTCCTACCTCTCATTAGGGAAAGACTCCCCGGTTTCGTGGCGCAGAAATCATTGATGCACACGTACAGTCGATCTCCAGGCTTGGAGCTGGGAATGACGACCTCTTCCACAAAGGTGCTGGGAAACTGACCTGAGGACAGCACATAAAGGGGAAAACCCAACTTCCTTAGTTTTCATGATATTTAGTCATTCTCGTCATATTTTAAGCAACTCAATGTTGGCAGCACACAGACTAATGTATAAATATTGTCCACAATGAATAGCCGAAAGCTTCTCTCGGTTTGTTTACGGCAGGGGTGGCAAACTGCGGTCCTCGAGGGCCGGAGTCCTGCAGGTTTTATAGATTTCCCTACTCGAAGTGCAGCTGATTCCAATTAACAGGCTCGTTATCAGGATTCTGCAGAGCTTGCTGATGAGCTGATCATGAATCAGCTGTGTTGAAGAAGGGAAATATCCAAAACCAGCAGGAATGCGGCCCTCGAGGACCGGATCTCGCCACCCCTGGTTTACGGAAACCGTCCGCGCCTGTCGATAACTTACCGGTGACGCCATCTTTGTTGCCGAGCAACCAGAACTCATCCACCACGCTGAGCACCTCGATGACATCGCCGGTGAAGAGGGGCAGCTCCTCAGAGACGCTGGGGAGGAATTCGAACACGGCGCGCACCAGCGATCCCGCTTCCATTACTCATAACCTGCGTGGACAGGAAGTCGGGTCACTATTTTGAAAGACACAACAGAAGGCTCATGAACACAGCCACAATTTAGTGTTAATTTTATCAGCCATTTTTCAATTTAGTCTCAGTTTTAGTCCAGTTTCAATCACGCTTGTTAGTTTTAAACATAGTCAAACCTCATCCCGTTTTTAGTTAGTCCAATTTTAGTCAATTTTGTCTTTATTTTAGTCCAAGAAAACATAATTTGTGTAGTTTTTGTCAACAAAAACTGTTAACATTTGAGTCTAGTTTTAGTAGTACACCTGTATATTTTTTTTGTCAGCAGATAATCTAAAACTATTCCAAATGATTTTTTTTCCTCATCTTTTTGATAAAAAAACAACTTGACACACAATTACAGTATAGCACCAATTTGAGAGACGAGGGATGCAGTTTCGCATAGAATCAATGAGGCCTCTGTTAGGAATGATGGAGTAGGGAGAATGCAGCGGGAGGAACAGGACTCTGGATCCATTAAGTGCGAACCTCACTAGGGAGTTACCAGGGCTCAGATTATCCTGGCGGTGCTTAGGAAATAAGACGGATGGGACCAGATGTGAGCAGGTAAAGAAAAATATTCATGGTTGGATGGGTAGAGGTTTCCCAACAATTTCAGTTATAGTATCGGTCATAGTCCTTTGAGTTTCAGCTATTAGTGGGACTATTTCATAAACTGTCACCTGCTATATTTTTCTGTCTTACACTTTTTAGTGCTAATCTTCCCATCTCAAAAGCTGTGACCAAATAAGCACGTCCTGGCATGAACAAAACTAAACACGAGCCATCTTCCAGATCATCCTGGAGGGAGTGGACTACAAGTTGCAACATTTGCCGTCAACATGCCTAATGTGTTTGGAGTAAAAATGTCAAATGAAGGGTGCCAAAAAAAATCCATGACACAGACCAAGAATATTTAGGCGGTGCCGTTAGCTCACATTCTGAAAAACGGCCCATGGTTGTGTTCACAGGACTTGCAAAGGGCCTCTGGGCTGCTGCAGCCGCTTTCTGCCGGCTAATCCAGAGATCTGCATGCAGCCAGACAAGCTCCTTATTGTTATTTATGGGTCTGGGTGAGTGTGTCGCAGCGTTGCCTGGTGACTTTTACGCTAAGGCCCAGGAAAATGATGACGGCGGGGGCCCAGGCGGGATGGCAATGCGCTTTTGTTGCCAGCCATGCAGATGGATAGTCCGAATCGTGTCCAATGGTTGTTGGCTATTTTCAAAGAAGAGTTCCCAGAGACCCACCGAATTATTGTGTCCATACCATTTTTCATTCTTAATAGATGTAGAAACCGCTACGATGGACAACACCAGAAGGTTATGAACAGATCCAGAGGGTCCTTGGGGTTATAAAGTACTGAATTTCTTCTTCTTTTTTTTCACTGAAATTGTTGCGTCAGATACTTCTGACTCACCAAAAGTAACAGATGGAGGCCAGTTTTGTTTGGGTTTGAACAAAGAATAAAAGGAAAACATGATCTTTGGTTCAAAGACAAAACAAGTCAGCAAACTTGGCAGGATTGCTTTGATATGAACGTTCGAGCTTGGCATCTCAAGATTAGACCAAAACAGGTGTGTCCCCGCTAGGATGGTTTACAAGGTCCTGATAACGGGATGAACTTTGCACATTCAAAACGTATCCTGGTGGCTCTTTTCTTGCAACATTGGGAGGACGCAGGTGAGAACCAGTGCTGCTAATCTTCCAAAATGGACCACAGCAAGTGAAAGACGGTGCAAGTGTGGGCCACTTGGCAACGTCATCCAGCAACAGTATTAACGGCAGACAGCTAGGTCAACAGTTGACACACAGACAAGCAGCAGAAAAGACACACATAAGACAGCTGACAGTGGGACAAAATAAAATGCAAGCTGTCATCTTCATTATCAACTTTTTTGCTAGTTTTTAAAGACCGAATACTAGTAATCATATCTGACTTAGGGCTGCTCGATTATGAAGAAAATATTAATTACTATTAATTTGGTAATAATTGAAATCACAAACTTTTTTTTTTTTTGGCGGCAAAACAAGAAAATGTTTAAATTAAATTCATTTAAAAATTTTTTATATATTTTAAAACAAAAAAGTGCAAATATATATACATTTAAATAACTCAAAATTAGTATTAATAATCTTTTATTTTTGTTAACGCCAATTTTGTAATTGTGGAGTGTAAAAATTGAAATTGTAATTGAATTTCGATTAATTGCACAGCCCTAATCTGACTACTCGTCGATACCAATTACTAGTTGATCGTGTGCAAAACAGAGTGGACCCCTTGGCTGCAGTTGTGTCCTCAATAGAAAAATATAAATATGGCAGATTTTTCATAACAGGATCTATTCTTGATAAAGCACGCAGTGGAAAGCCACTGTTGAAAACATCAAACTCTTAGAGCAGGCATTGCCGCAAAGCCAGGGAGGCTACAAAGGTAAATCTAAAACCATTTTTATCTCAGGGAATCATTTATTTAAATTTTCAGTCAACTTTATAAGAGATGCTGCTGACCCTGGGACTCTTCTGAACTACAATTTGAAAAGTCTGAAAAAAAATGTTCAATAAGCAATAATGCTTTAAGTCATTACAACAAAGTCAAAATTGGTTTTAAATCTCCTCAAACTGGTGTCGAACTGTAGTTGGGGAATGATATCAAAAACAAAATAGAGAAAATGCAAAGTGTTTATTTAATACTTTATTATCCCTAGTGTGAATGCATATAGAAAGTCAACTGTTGCTGACAGTCTGCAGCCTTGACTGACTCGATGCCAACAATGTAGACACACAACTCCAACCCCATTCATCCCCAATTCATCCCAGTGTGTCCCAGTGGCAGGCTGGCATACACATGCATACTGGCAGAAGCCTCTGGAGAGGGCTGGATATGTTTTGATACCAATTGTCGACTGCGTGGCTTGCTCATTCAGACTGCTGACTCGGCTGGAATGCGATACAATACCCAAACCGCCCCAGTGGACAGTTCTGGATATATGTATAAAAAAAATAAAAAAAATAAAAAATAAAAAAAAATGTGTTCCAGCACGTGCAATGTGAGGCGGTGATTGAGTTTCACCTTTGGCTTTTGCCAGCTGTCAAGCAGGCCATGTGGTTCCTCACCATGTGAGTCAGACTTCAGTCTACTGCTCATTTTTTTTCTCAACTAAATTTTAAACAAACACAGCTGCAATAAAGAAGATACACTTCTGCCTTGAAAGAGCTGCTGTGTGCCACCTGCTCACTGGTATCAAACTGATGCGTAGCCTCTCTAGCAAAACAGCTACAGTCAAACTAAATGTTATGGTGAGATCTTTAGCCTGATCCACCATTGCATTTGAGATCATCTTTGCTCTAAGCCAGAGTATTAAACTCATTTTGTGACCTCAGCCAATTGAACAAAACATCTGGCTCGCTGAGTCAAACGCCTGCAATCACTAAAACAATTTAATTAGTGTGTAACTGTTGTGTGCTTGCTTATACAGTTTTTGGAAAATGAAAAAGTATCATCGGGAAGGTTAAGCGGTTCGGAGGACGAATGAATGAATGATTATGAACTGCTTAGAGCTGCCAAAATTGATCGATTAATCGACAAATAATCGGTTATCAAATTAATCGGCAACTATTTTAATAATCGAGTCATTGTTTGGAGCAATTTTTTTTTCTTAAAAATTGTCCAAATCCTCTGATTTCAGCATATCAACAGCAATTGTTCACTGATTTCTGTCGCCCTTGATAAAAGACTGATTATCTTCTGTTTAATTAAAATAAGACAATTATAAACATCTGTTTTTTACTTTGGAAAACAATAACTATACAAATGTGAAGTACGAAATAAACACCAATCAGTGGTTAATAAACAGTAATCAGAGAAAAATATACTTTTGTAATACACTTTAATCCCAAATTAAAATGAATCAGATTAATCAATTAAATAATTGATAGATTAACTCATTTGCTATAAAAAAAAACATATAAATACGTTCTATTTTAAATATTACCATGCTCCCAAAACGTATTTATATGTTTTTCATGCTAGAGCATACAGAAGGCCTTGATGCAGCCTCTGAACTGAAGAGAATGCTTGAAGCAATGGCAATTATTACAAAGACAGCCAGCAGGTGGCAGCAGAGTATAAGAGATCAACCCACTTCCCCCATTTCCCCACTGTTATTAACAGTTTTGTGAATATTGGTGAAACTTAGCTATATTCTAATGCCAATTGCTGCAAAATGAAAAAAAAGCTAGAAATATACTTTTTTTTTCCTGATGAAAGAAGAAACTATAATCTTTCATTTGGTAGGTTCAATGTTTTTATAGCAATAGAACACAATATTGCAAAATCAGTCAAAATCCAGTAATACAGCTGGGAGCGGAGGGGGTTGCTTCAGTCAAAATGGAGTGAATGAGTTAATCGATTTTAAAAATATTCACTAGTGACAGAAGTAGAACTGCTCCAGAATTACACCAGCCGAAAGTCACTTTGTAAAGTATTGATGGTTTCTAATTGTGACGTGATAGTGGTGGTATTGAGAGGTGGATTAATAAATCCCCACTGAAGGTCAGGTACCAATATGCACAGCCGGCCAATGGCAATCTGTATTCGATGAAGACAACATGTCTTCAGGAATGATGAATCATTCTGTTGGTTGTCTAGCTGGAAATAACAACTCAAGGACGTGTCAGTGAGACTACAAGGACGTAGGAGGAAACTCTGGGTGCGTCCACTGGAAAATCAGATTCGTACACGGCATCGTCCAACTCACAGTTTTCATATTTGGTGAGCAAACGTCAGGGCATTCCACAAGAGAATGCCAGAATCTTGCACACTCTTTTCCACGTCCTTTCCCAAGCACGTGTTGAATATAAATGACACACACGCATTCGGAGTGGAACCGCTCCTTTGCATAAACATGAGAACAGCTCGGACGCCTGAGCAAACATTGCCTCGGAAACGGGGGATCTTTGTTTGAAAAAGGCAGAGAGGGTTTTCCTTGAGGGGACACGCCGCACCCTTAAAACATGGTGGAGGCCCTAATAGCTTGCATATGAGGCATTATGTAACTCATCTCTTCCTCAGGGGGTGTATTCATAGCAAGACTGCGGAAGCGTGCATCGATCCAGGGGAAAATGTGTGAACATGTAGATTGTCAAACTGCTCGATTGCAGCTTTGTGATGATTTAGAAAACATTTGTCCTATTCAATTATTTACATAGAATAAACTGTAGCCAGCATTAAACCTTTTTTTTTTAAATTAAGTAGTGCTGTCACTATAGAATATTCTTAGAATTCATTATTCAATCAGATTCATTTTAATTTTGCAATAACTCTTTTACTGCCACACTTTATCATAAAAGAAAAAATATGACAAAGGCTTTGATCATTTCCGTCATCCTTGAAAATGTTCTATTTCATCAATTTTCATCAGATTTGATCATGTTTCATTGTAATTTCATACACCTGCAGCCAATTGAAAAGAGATATAATGCTGCCATCTGCTGGCCATAGTTAGTGAGTGTTTTTGATTCCACAACCCATTGATCAGGCAGCGGTGCACTTTGACATTGCACTGCCCATTGATTAAAAAAAAAAAAAACTTAGTTGACGTAATTTAGCATTTATGGCGGCACACATCGTGATTTTACTAATCGTCATAAAACGTTGTTGGCGCTCAAAGAGTTAAAGGGTATTAAAAAAAACAATTTAGTTTATTAACCAGTGATTGGTGTTTATTTTGTTTTGTACTCAAACTACTCATACTCGAACTGATAAAAAAGTGGTATTGGGAACACTGTAAAAAATATTTGAAGCCACGGCAACTTGATGACTTACTGGAGCAAGATGGGAATAATGTCATCAGATGCTTGACTATCTTCCAAGTAAACTGCTGTTGAAGCTAAAAATTATTACAGTCGATGCAAGCCCCCCTTCGGGTCCTAAAAAACATTAGCTGGTCAAAAAAACAGGCTGCAAAGGAATCTTTCCCACCACATGAATCATATTATGGAATGCAAGAGCAACCGTAACTGTCTTACATCATGCTAGCTTTACACAGCCTGTCTGTAAAGAACACACCAAAAATAAAAGTTCTCCTGGTTTTTCATGATGATAAGATAACTAACACTTAAGATCTACACTAAGTGGACGTTTATAGGCTTTAATCACAGTATCAAAACGCACGTAATTACACGTTCACGCAGGATTTATTGGGACATGTGAAGCCAAGCACTTTAGAATCAAGCATCTCCAGTTCCTTTGTAAATGAGGCCTCGATATAAAACCTCATTGGTGCTGTTGAATAATTGAAACCTGGCACTGAAGACTGCAGCCTGACATCCCTCACGAGCAGCGTAAACACATAACAGAGGAGGGGTTACCATGTACTCGATGCACCATGCAAATGCTCAGTTAACACTTTGACAAATGAGTTGCACCCCATTTTCACTGTATTGACACCATTTAAATGACAATAAAGACTTTCTATTTGAGAAAGTAGGTAAAAGCTGGAGAACATGTAAACTCCACACAGACTAGAGCCAAGATTTGAACCCTGAACCTAGGAGCCTCTAAAGTTACATAGATTTTTTTTGTTTTGAGTTTCTCCAGAGCTGTGAGTGCATCCTGCAGAGTATCAACAAGTGACAGGTGAGAGACAGTGGGCGGATTATTGAGTTTTGAGCACTTATTTTTCAGGTCATTTAAAGTAGTGATTCTCACCCGTTGTAAATGTGCCTCCAGATTAATACAGTTTCACTTTAATGGAAATTTATAAATAATGCATCGTTTTCCTATGCCAGCAACATATGGCTGAACAAGTAACTGCTGTTCCACTAGATGGCAGAACGTACATTATTAATCTGTGTACAGTATTTCAGTATTTTTTTCCAATACAAATATGTTCCTAAGATGATAAAGCTTGGGATGCACTGATGTAGACTGCCAGCTATCGTATTTCAGTCATAATTTGTTATGTTAAACATGATCGAGTGTGTTACTACCAACTTACACGCACCAAAACTCATGCATTCCCCACATTTTAAGAAATAAAAGTCTCACCTATTCGGGTGATTGCAGTCCAGCGGCAAACGACGACTTTCAAGATGCAAGCAGACTCGCGAGAGGCAACTTTTTCCTCAGCTCGTAGCTGATGTGTTGGCACTCGTGTCCTCCGGACGCAACATTAGCGACTACGCAACCTATAACGTGAAAACAATCATAGCCAAGCTAGGAAATGCGCTATTCTTTTGGGGTAAATACATGGCGGCGCAGTCCTTCATGTGTCACGGCCGAATCAGCTGTCATCTGGTCAGACGTCAGTGAAGCTGGAAAGCGAGCTTGTCTTTTTGCGTGTCGACTCTCTCCTCCATGCCTTTACTCACACACAGACCACCCACTTTTTCCAAAGAGCTCCCGTTAGATGCCTCACTTTGATGCCTGACTGAAAAGAGTGGGGAAGTGTACTTTTTCCCAACACGCTATCGTAGCTGCCCCGCCTAATGCCTGACCGAAAACATTACGTACGTAGTTTCAATGCACATTACCCTTTTTCATTACAAATTAAGCATCAAATTTGTATCATATTTACACCTTTAACACGAAAAGACTATCTTTTTACTTCAAAGGCACTATAAGTTTCTGTCTGTGCTTCAGTAAAAATTAAAAAAGAAATGAATTATATGCTATAATTGAATGCTAAATAATGCTAATGCTAATAAACTGCTAACTTTTTTTTTTAAACAAATTGACGATACAATATGTTTATTGTAATCTTTTACAAATTATTTTAAGTTTAGTTTTAGTTTTAAATTGCAGTTGTAGTTGACGTAAGGTCTCTCTCTCTCTCTCTCTCTCTCTGTCTCGCTGCAGTTGCAACTTCTAAATATGGATTTTTCAATTTCAATTTTAACACAAATACGAATTAAAAATGACATTTATGTGCCTTTTATGCTTTAATACTGAGGCGACTAGCTTCTGTCTGTCCAGGTTACTAGCACTAATAATAGCTAACTCGTGTAAACTAGATTACGATTTTGCAATATGATGATAATAATAATATTTTTTTTGACATTGTTATACACAGTGTAATTATATAATAATATTGTAGTTGTTTACACTCGTGAAAAATCATACTGAGAAATTTACTGCCGATGTCAGGCAACAATTACGTAACGATTATATAAATGAATGGACAATGGGTGAGGTGATATTTTGTAATTTATTTCTACATTCAGCATATTTCTGATGCTGTCAAACATGGCAACTTAAGAAGTCCTTTTTTGATGAGCTCATTTATTTCCTCCATGATATGTTGCAACCGATGACTGCATCAGACAGACTATTGAAAGGTATTATTATGTTCCGGAATTTGTACTTCTTTTGTTCAGAATACATTTAGTAATCATAAATAAATTGAGTGACATAGTGATTATTTATTTATTTTTTACTATATACAAGAATGCTCAAGGTCCCATTTGTTGGGTGAACACATCACTGTTTGTGAAGTGCAGATTTAGCTGATTCTGCATGACAGCTTCCTCATATGTGGTCTTGTATGTGCAAAAACAATGGCAGGAAACTGAGCCCAATCTCAAGTGTGAACATGGAAAAAGGAAAGGATTGAAGTGACACTGTAACTTATTTGGGGAATACATACAAAGGTGGGCAATCTGTGGCCACACAAGGGCCGAAAAAGCATTTGATCGCACTGAAAAATCAAAAACTTGTACTGCATCTCAATTAAGGCCTCAATAGCTTCCTCAAGTACACTAAATGTACAAAGTCGAATGTCCCCCAAAGATAGAATAGGCTTGCCTGGATCGGCGCTAACAGAAAACAGATGGGCTTCTTCATGTAACAAAATATGTTAAAGTGTCGTGCATTTAAATTGGTTATAAGTGCACAGCATATTCAAAATCGTTTAATCTTTATCATAATTTACAGTCCCATTAATAGTGTAGTGGTTCACATCACTTTCATGATCATTAAATCATAAATTGTCAGTCAATGGACGTGCTTACGAAGAGTGTGGGAGATGCCCGGCAGCGTAGGTCCACGTTAGGTCATCTGTGACGCCACTTTTTGTACACAAACGCAACACACGCACTGTATGCACGCCAACGAGAATGCTCCAGAGTGTTGTGTCTACATGAAACGCTGCCTTTGTGTCTGCTCTGGCAGTGGCCGCTTTCATTCAAGAGCGGTTTGGAGGTCCATTGTTGTCTTTTGAATATTTGCTCTGCTCATTTTATGCACTGTATGCACAATCGTTCTGCTGTCGAGATGCTGTGGCCAGCCCTTCCGATGGGTGAGAGGCGAAAGGTTCATCAGTACAACTTGTCAACTACCGCAAATGATGAACCACCATGACTGCCTCGCTACTCATACACTATAAATTCAGGTAAAACTGCAGAGGGTCCAAAATTCCCAATCACACTCTGGAAATGATCCAATTTCAGTGCAATTGTCTGAATATTATTGTTTATTCACCATTCGCCAAAGTTGCCACTCAACTAAACTGCCTGATTTCCAATTGACTAAGTAGAGATTTTTTGGTGTAAAATACATGCCTTGACATAAGATGGTGATACTAATCCTTTTAGTATGTCACAGCCTGCAATGTGAAGTGTTCTTTTCCTCTTTCCTGTCCTTCACAGAGGAGCTATTGTTAGATTGTTTGCTTTGAGGAAAGCACCGGAAAGTAAAATATCTTTCTAATGAAATGAGTCTATTGCCGCTGGACCTATTCAAGGTTGTAAAATTTGATGTGGAAGGATGTAGTCCCCGTTTTAGCAAAAAAAAATCACACCACTTTGTCACGGTCAATCCGCAAGGAGACTATTATTGAGACTGAGGTATTTTATTTATTTAGAAGTATCGGTGTTATATAATTTCAGAGCTGTCAGTTCATCGACATCTTGTCCTCTGCTGCCACCCCCTGGAAGAACTTGCACTGAACAAGTACTTCAGTATCATGGGGAAAAAAACAAACCAAAAAAATTACATTTTTTTTTCATACCTTTCCGCAAAACAGTTTCTAGCTGTCCCTATAACATGTCTGTGATAGGCTTTCATCAAAATACCCGATGAATCGAGAATAATAACATCTCATTTGTCTCCATGTAAGTGGGCCAGTTCTCATCAAAAAAAGGTTTCCCACTCGCACTTTTTAGACTAAAAAAAATAGTACGAGATGATTAGGAAGTACATCACATGACAGGAGAAGAAAACACATATTTTTATTTTTATGTTCAACAAATAACGTGTCATGGAAAATATCCCAAATAAAGGTACTGCCATCTTCATGTGCATCTATACTGTTACATAAATACACCATTCTTTGAATAATTATTTAATTAAGACAAAAAAAAACATGTATTAACAAAACAAAAATAAAACAATCACAGGGTTACAAAGGTAAAATTCCATATTCACTCATGTTTGTGTATGTGCGTGCATGTTCCCTAAATGACGGCCTCATCTTGGGCCCAGTTTTAAGGTGGACTTGGGAGATGACAGGTTCCTCCTGCCGTGATGCTGTTTCGTCTTCACGTTTTGTTTTGGTGCTTTTTTCAAGTAAAAATTATGCTGTCATAGGAGGAAAGAGTACAATTAATTGATCAACGTGTAGAACTGTGATTATCCAAGTACCACCATCATGACCAACATTCAGTAATTTGTTGTGAAAGGATGAAATGCAAATACAACTACATTTAACCAAATGTATTATCCCGGATTAAAAGTGTTAAAGCCACAGTAACATTCAGCAATTCTCTTTGTACCACTAGAGGGAGACGTGTATCACTACCACACATGAAAAATAACTGATAATTTCAAAAGATAAGAAGCGAGGCTTGTGATGAGGAACCCACCTGGGTGGCTTCAGCCGGCCCCACTGTGATAGTGCTTGAGGAGACAGTGTAACCTGGCGCTGAGGCTGTCACCGTGTACGTGCCGGGCAACAGGAGTCGGAAATAGTCGCCATGCACTCCTGGAGAGCCAATAACAAACTTTTATTGACTTTTATTGATCCACTTTTAAAAAGTATTTTAATTTCAGACCACTAGAGGGGAGTGTCAGAGGGAAAAAAAACAACAACAACTGACCACTGGTGACATCATGGTTGATGCCTGACACTGAGATCTCGGCATTCTTGATAGGGTTGTTGTTTTCATCATACACCATGCCTTTTATCCCATGATGCACCTGTAATGGAGGGAAGCCTGCTGTTTAGAATACACTCAGTTCATAGCTGCTATTGTCCATATTGCTAACCAAAACAGCAGCACCTACCCAAGCATGTTAACAGCATGGAATCTGACCAAATGTTTCTTGAACAGTGTTAAAGAGCTTACTGTGTCGACACAGAAGTCTTTAATGGAAATTAATCTACTCAACTTTATTCATAAAGCACTTTTAAACAACCATTGCTGCACATAGCCGTCGCTAAACGAATGTTAACATACAAGGGAAACTCCATAGGTACATGGGCGAAGAATTAGCATCTATTTGATAGCGTTTTACCTTTTAAAGTGGAAGTCAATTCAAAAATTTTCTTTACGATAATATATTCTATGCACCCCGACTAGTCTCAACACGGAATTCTGATTCATATTGTGTTTATGGAATATGAATTAAGCAACAAAATCCACCCGTTTTTATCCGTCTCAAGGGGCAGCCGTTTTTTGTTTTGTTTTTTTGAAACCTTGCATTTAACAATCACAACAATAAACATCAAATCTAAGTTTCCATCTTACCTACATTCACAATAATGAAAACAAAAAAACAATCAACAATAATTCATAAACAAGAAAGACAACAACAAAAAATAAAATAGCAAAATAAACAGTAAAAACAAAAAATAACATAAGGCACAAAAAAGATTCAATTAAGGTCAACAAAAGATAATTCACTAAGAGTTTTAGGGGCAGCCATTTTGTCACTTGCTGTCAACTGGAAATGACATCACCGGGCCTAAGGGACCAATCACGCACGGCTCACCTGTTCTCAGTGTTTGGTCATGGGTGGGTTAACGTTCACAGGTGACAAAATTATGTATTTTATTTGTGTATTTTTAAGTACTGTATAATATAGAGTGCTAATTTTCTAATTACAACTAATTTTTGTTAGTTTTTATTTTTTTTTTTTTATTTCTTTGGAAGGCTAGAATGGATGAATGGCATCGCCATTCATTTCAACAAGGAAAGATGATTTGTTACAAGGGGGGTCAAGGAACAAATTAAACTCGTATCGCTTGCTATTATTGTATTCCTAAAAATTGCCCTTTTGTGGCAAAGTAAAGTGAGATGGACTTTTCAACTTGCCAAATATTCCGTTTCCACTCTCACCATGGAAATGGAAAATCGATCCATTTGGCCTTTTTAGCACAATGTGGTTTTCTCAACCTAGATTAAGACTGTCCGAGGTTCTCTAACACACTTTTTTTTCCTGGAGTTGGTGGCAATTCGTTCGCCCCGTGCGACCACACGTATCGCACATGCCAGAAACCGCCACTGACCTCGCCTAAAGTCCCCCCCTGAAATCACTGCTCAAGAATGCAAACAAGAGTCTTTAATTTAGTAAACAAATGCCGTATTTTACTTCACTCTGGTATGTATAATTACAACAAAAGCACTCGTCTGACCCTTCTATCATGGCTTTTGAAAGTGTATGTTGCCAGACTGTATACTTTGCTAAAGTGGACTGTGCACTTCTGCTTCTTCACACAAGTCAAGCGCTGTATCCAAAACTTTGTACGTTCAATTTTAACTGTCAAAGTTTTTCATGATTCAGAACTGATTTTGGTCACCAACCTGTTCCACAAACGAAACCAGCGCCTCGCGATTGCCCAGCCATTCCCTGGGCAGCGAAGACGCGGGAGGGAACTTGTCGCAGCTCAGCTCGAGCGTGATCTCAAAACAGTTGGTGTGCAAATAGTTGAAGTCTTGCATGCCTGCAACACAGATTGACGCAAGAATGATGCGGTCTTGTGAACGAACCACCTGCCTGAACATTTTTGAAATGTGCAGCACATTCTCCACTGAGTTCAAGTGTAACCTAACGTACAACTGGCAACAAATTGAGTCATTCAACAAATATGACACACTCCTACAAAATGTGATCTTGCGCAAGCTCGGAGCCTTGCGAAAAAACAACAACTTGATAGCTTCAAATTCCAGACAAGGTCTTGCGGCTCAAACAAGTCGGTATTTGGCGTTTTTTGCACTCAATGGATAATGTGAGGTGAATATACGAGCCAGCGATTTGATGAATGTGAAGCCCGAAGGCATTTTTGTGCAAATGTATTACTGTAAATGCTCGAAACGTTTTGCTGCAAAGCACTTAGCCAAGAAGGATGAGGGCATTAGGTTTACTGTCGGTGTTGACGTTTGTATAAAAAGTCCTCTGATGGACGATACTCAGGAAATATTCACTACTTCTACTCTGGACATGACACAAAATCAGTTTAAAAAGATTTAAGGAGTAAAAATTGTTAGGCAGGCTGCATACCAGGAAAAGTGCAGTCTTAAAATTGTGGTTGGCCTTCCAAATGTTAATACTATACCGTAAATCACAGAGACAACAAAAATTGCATGTAATATATTGCAAAACTTTATAACAGAAATTTAAAGTGAAGATCAACAGAATTGTTTGAGTTCTATCTCGTTTTCCTTGACATGTCACAGTTGATTGGCTTTTTGTGTCATGTTTCGGTTTTGGGTGGGTTGGGTTTTGTTTTAGTTTTGAGTGTTTATGTTGTCTGTTGTCCGGTTTTGTCTGCCCTAGTCTCGTCATAGTTAACCTCGTCCACCTGTGTGTGTCTCCCCTCCCCGTATGTGTTGCTAATTACTGCCCTGTGCCTGCTGTGTTTCCCAGATGTGTCTTGTTACTGTCTTGTTAGTGTTGTATTTAGTGAGTGGTATTTGTTCACGCGTCGTGGGAGCATTGTTTTGTTTTGTCCAGTTGAGGTGTGCTAATCCGTGTTAGTAGTGTCAACGTCTGGTCGAGTTTCTCCACGTCTGGTCGAGTGTCTCCACGTCAACTCGAGTGTCTCCACGTCAACTCGAGTGTCTCCACGTCTAGCCGAGTGTCTCCACATCTAGCCAAGTCGTCCTATCATGCCCAGTGTTGTCCTGCCAAGTCTGTCCACGTTCTGCCAAGTCTGTCCTGCCAAGTCTGTCCACGTCTTAACCAATCTGCTCATCTTCCATCCCATCATGTCCCTCACCATCCTTGTTGTAAATAATGTTCCTCACGTTTCCCTTCCTATCTGTCTCCCTGCCTTGTTTCTCCGCCATTGGGTCCATCCACCACATCCTCGCTCCACACATGACACTTTGTTGCTAGGCAGAATTCATGTGAATTCTAATTTTGAATTGTACTTTTAACTTACAACTAGAGACCCATGTAAAAAAGTTGCCCATTTATGCCTTCACAGCTTTTTGAATGACAATCTGAGGTTTAAATATAAATTACAGTACATTTTTTAAAGTGTAAGCAACCCTGTTCAAATGTTTGGGTTTTGTGTTGTAAAAAATTATACCAGGATAAATAAAAATTTAAAAAAAAATCCACCATAAATGCAATCTATGACCTGTCTAACTCAGTTGAATTTAGAAAATATATATTTTCGAGAGGGGAATAAAAAAATGAAATAATGTGATTGCGCAAGTGTGCACACCCTCTTATAACTATAATGTGGTTGTGTTCATAATTAACCAATCATAATGTTAAATGGGATTCAGCACACACCCGCCACCATTTAAAGTTAACCACAAATACATTTCAGATGTTCTAGTGGTCTTTTCCTGTCATTTTATTTGCTTTCTGGTTTTGCTCTTCATGAGTGGAATTTTTCATATCCTGAATGCCACTTGGTAACAAGCAAATTGTAAATTATTGTTTATTTACTGACCCTTAGACAAGGAGTACCAGCTGGCTCCATTGGTGATACCCTCGTCAAAGTAGTCGCCGCAGTTCCAGCCCTTGTGCATCCAGCCGTGTGCGTACGAGTAAGTCCTCGCCAACTGACACCACACGCACATATGCGAATTAGCGATGCGTGATGTTTCCGAAAAGCCACAGTTGTGCTGGTGGGCTTACGTTTCTGAAGATTTTGTCATCCGGAGTGGCGGCGTAGGTGGTCCTCCCTCGGATGCGGGCGTCCCGCGACTTGTCAAAGGGGTAGTTGGCCACCACGGCACCGCCGTGGAGATTGGCAGACAGGACGAAATTGTGGTTTTGCATCCATTTGATGACTGCACGCGTCTCGGGTTCCACCTGGGGATGGGATTGAAGGATCGAGCATGATTAAGACACTACAAACTTAAAACAAAATAATTACTAGGGGTGTCAAAATTAGTGCGTTAATTTTGAGTTTATTTAACTCATTCACTCCCAAAAACGTACTTATACGTTTTTTTAGGTTTTTGTTTGCTAGAGTTCTTGTATGAAGGCCTTGATGCAGTTTCTGACCTGAAGTGGTCACTTAAAGCGATGGTAGTAATTAAAAAAAAAAAAAAAAAAAAAAAAAAAAAAACGGCCAGCAGGTGGCAGCAAAGTACAAGAGCTCAACCAGATCCATGTTGCAACAAGCTCTTTTTTTCCAAGTATTTTCAACAGGTTTGTGAATAATGATGAAACTTAGCTAATTCTAACGCTAATTCTAACAGATAAAAAAAATATACCGTACTTTTTTTCTTTTTTTTTTCTGATGAAAGAAGAGACATTTTTCTATTGGTAGGTTCCATGTTTTTATAGCAATAGAACATGAAAATGGCTGGGAGTGAATGAGTTAATGTTCCTTTAATAACACATTTTGTTTTGTTTTTTTAACGGGCCATTAATCACCACCGCTTACTTGAAAAGCATGTACTGGGGGAATTTGCAATGCAGCAGACATATCCATGGCAAAATTTAGCAGCCATAAATGTAATAATAATGTATATATTTGTGGTGAGTGGGTTCAAGTTGTATTTTAGATTTTTTTTAAAGTGCAGAATTTCACAAGTTACTTCATATTAAAGGTAAGATACCTCTTATTATGAAAAGAAAAATGCGCTGAGCTGTCACCATTGTCTTACAAATGCAGTTATGCCATCTAGTGGCAGAAAAATGACCTCAACACAAATCAATATCACACTCGTTTTTACAGTACAGTGAACCTTCTTAATTATAACTCAAATTTATGAATTATTATTAAATGACCCTGCGACCCTTGTGAGGAATAAGCGGTCAAGAAAATGGATGGATGCATTATTAAATGACTATCAATGACTAAAAGATGCAACCGTATTTGGATTGGTTTGACATTTTTTCCCCACTTTTATGTTAACAAGAGTATGAAAACTTGGAAAAAAATATTTTATTGTACATTTTATTGTACATTTAGAACATATAAAATTTGGAATTAATCGTGCGTTAACTATGGAAGTCATGCAATTAATTACAATGAAAACAATTTGACCTACAACGTAACAGGAGGATTAAAGGACTCTTGCCTTTTTTTTTTCTATGCACTGCATACAGTATGTTTCAACCAAAGGAAATATTGATTAATATGATTTTTGACATTTTCTGCAAAAATCCAGAGCAGTGAACACATCTGGTTTTCTATTTACTCCCATACCTACTTAATGGCTTCACTTCTTGGCTGGTCAACTGAACAAATGTTTCTGCTTTTTCATCACTTTTCCTCTTTTGGTCAACTTGCATAATCTTCAGGCATGCATGTATGATTAATCCTGGGACGCATCTTCTCAAAGCGTTTTATAAACTTTTTAACCTAATACTCCACTGCAGTGTTTCTCAAACGTTAGACACTATTTACCCCCTAAAAATGCTTAGCTCTAATGCTAGCATTATGACCAACATTTTAAAGTGCACTTGTGTAGTAGGGCCTCAGTATTCATCATAAACTAGTCGGACTGAGATTTTCTTCCTCACAAGTGTATTTTTATTCTAGTAATTCACTGCTGATTCTTCCATTTATTTTCTGGAGCGGTAGGAATGGCTGCGCTCGTGTGAGGTATGCGTGGCAATAAACACTGGAGCTCAGGACTACAACGGCCTTGAACCAGGCGGTAGCAGTCTGGCAGCTATTTATTATGAGTGGAGCTTTGTTTAGCTTTGAAGCTAAATCTGTCGCTACGGTGCAGGTTTACATATGGACACATAGGCGGCCGTATCTGGCTGGGCGTTTCTTTTTTGGTAAACACAAAGGAGAGCGGACCCCCGCGTGACCCACAGTAAGTAAGTTTATGAGAGGGGATGGAGCTGGATTGGGCACATTTTTGGGCTCAAAGGTCACATTTGATGTTTAAAAGAAACAGATGGGCCAGGTCATCAGATGGGTTAGGTCATTAGATAAGATAAGAAAAAGCAGTTATGTTAAATTAGTTTATGCTAATGATATTAGTTCATTCTCTTTTATTTTATTTATATATTATTTTATTTATTTTATATTTGTTTTTATTTACACTAAAATTATCAACTATTTTTTTAACTAGATAAATTAATAAATCAATAAATACAATTAAAATAAATACATTTTGAATTGTCTTATATTTAATTTATTCAACCCCAGATAAGCGGGAGAAAATGGATGGCTGGATCGACTCAATTGCTTCATAGAAAAATAATACACGGTTAGCTGTAAAGTGGATATAAAAAGTCTACACACCCTGTCCACATGCCAGGTTTCTGTGATCCTGTTTGTGTCTGACCTGATGCTCCCAGTTGTCGGGCAGCGGCAGGTGGTGGTTCCGTCCGTTGGTCTTCTCGTAGTAATACATGAGCGCGTTCAGGTCCGGAAAGTTGCGGTTAAGGTCGATTTCCCGCACGTTGCCTCGACCAACCAGGTAGCCGTTGAACTCCGGACCCTGTTTTGAAAAAAAATAATAATAATAATTAATGATTTAATTGATTTTGTATTTTTATTTTTTGGCTTATTATTATTATTATTATTATTATTATTATTATTATGTATTTCCAAAAAATAAAAATAAATAAATAAATAAATAAGTAATGAATTGAATTAATTAGGATTTTTTTCTTTCGATATTGAGGCTTTTAATGTTAAAATAAATACATCTTTATACTCAAAATTAATACTCATGTTTTTTTTCTTATAACTTAAGTAGTTCCATCTAACATCACAACTTTTCTCTCGTAAAGTCAATATTTCCTTCCCCTAATATTAAGTTTATTAAGTTTTTTTTTTTAATATTAAGTTTATTCTCGTAACATCCTAACTGTTTCTCGTAGCTTTTTGATTTTTCTCTATGTAACTTAACAATTTTATTCATTCAGTCCTGTTTTTGTAACATTATTTCATTATATTTTGTCCCTTAGCTTTTCCACTTTTTCCTCACATTATTACTAATTTATTCTCAAAACATCACTTCCTATTTCTCTAGTTTTGATTATCAGTATGACCTCACTTTCTCTCTTGTAACTTGCACAATATATATATATATATATATATATATATATATATATATATATATATATATATATATATATATATATATATATATATAACTTTTTTCTTGTCTTTATTTTTTTCCTTTTCATTATTGATTTTTATTTACCAAAGGTCTCATGGTGCATCTGGGTGCCTGTTACCTGTCTCGCAGCCACCTCATAGCCGTCGGGGTTCATTGAGGGCATGATGTGGATGCGCGTGTCATAGATGAGCCTCATGATCCGCTGGTTTCCAGCCTGGAATTCCTCGCACAGAAATTGGGAGAACTTGATGAGCAGCTCGCGGCCCAGCACCTCGTTGCCGTGCATGTTGCCCACGTACTTGAACTCGGGTTCCACTGGGGAGGAAATGCACAGGAGGAGACAACGGGTCATCAAGGCAAAACGAGTGCTTTCAGGCGTAATCATTGAAAGTGACTGCCGGTGCATGTGAACACATGCAGAGTGCACAGAGCATTCAGTGCTCTGTTATGTTTCAAAACACACTTGGATTACGTATTACACCAAAACATTTAATATTTAACGTTTATATTTTCAGCAGTCCTAAGTTAACAATTATGGGACTTGTTGTACATAAATAAAATTTACACTATAACCAGGATAGTTACAAGGAAAAATGTATTAATTTTACATAAGCATAATAACATCACAATATTAGAAAAAAAATGTTCTTTTGGTTTACAACAGGGATGTCCAAACTTTTTCCTCTGAGAGCCACATCCAGAAAAATCGAAAGATGCAAGGGCCGCTTTAAAAATGTTCAACTTTAGTTCATTAAATTGCGCCATAATCAGTCTAGAAATTGTCTATTGTTTATATATTACAGTTAGTTTGAAAACATATTGTAAAATGAGAATATTTTAAACAACATTTTTAAAGCAGTTAATTAATTAATCTAATAGATTCACAATTCGGAGAAACAATTTTTGCGTCTAAAAATGAATTACCAACTATTCACCTCAGTGTGAAGAAGATAAATATTCCCATTTTTCTTGTAAATAGTTCAACTGTATGTTTTTTTTCATAGAAAATCTAAAATGAATTAAATACTAGTAGTGGTAGTCTCCACCAACTGTACAAATAGAGGTTTTTATGATATACCGCAGGCCACTGAAAAATGGTTGGCGGGCCACAAATGGCCCCCGGGCCATAGTTTGGACACCACTGTTTTACAAGAATAAAGCTGTAATATTACAATAAAAACTCATGAGGAAAATGTTCAGAATTTTACCCCCCAAAATGCAATTGTGATTTTACAAGAATAAACTTGTAATAATTTTTGAAAGAAAAGACGTCCTAATTGTGCACAAAAAATCTGCAATTTTTACAAGCATTGATTTTATGTATATAAATTTGCACTATTTCCATGGGGGAAAAGTTGTAATTTCATGAGAATAAAGCCACAACATTCTAAGAAAGAATTTTCAGTTTTATGAGACAAAAGTTGTAATATTAGTATTGAAAGTAAAGATTGTAGTTATGAGGGAAAAAAAGTGACTTCACCGGAATACCATTGCAATAGAGATTGATGCTACCCAGATCATTCCAAATAATAAATCAGACAATCTTGTCTGACGTATTTACTTTATTATTTGTGGTGTCCCTCACGGCTCTAAACATGAGCCCATGTATTTGAGATGCGTGATGAGACCGAAGTTGTAACACTACTATTTAAAAAAAAAAAATAGATAAGAATAAAGTTGTAAAGTCTGCGATTGGCTGGCAAACAGTTCAGGGTGTATCCCGCCTACTGCCCGAAGCCAGCTGGGATAGGCTCCAGCACCCCCCGCGACCCTTGTGAGGAGCAAGCGGTTTAAGAAAATATGGATGGATGGATGGATGCATGGATGGATGGAAGGAAAGTTGTAAAGTTATGAGGAAGAACGCTGTCATTTTTGCGAGAATAAAGTTACAATAGTTTGAAAAAAAAAAAAAAAAACAGCAAATAACTCATCTTCTCCGTCTGGTCAGCTGATTTCCTGACAAAACGTTGAGCTTCAGGATGAGTGGCTTATCTGGATAAGGTCATGTGACATTATCAGTTGTCATTTGGGTTTAGACACCAAAAACATGAATACTGCGGCCATATATTAAGGTGGTGTGTTGCCCACCGCTAGTTTAAAGGTTACAAGTGGATGGAGCCAAACAAGTCCACACAGGACACTCCCTTGCGCAAAGTGCACATTTCCTGTCTTTCCCCCCTGTGGCACCTTGCAGCAGAACAGGCACACATCCTTCCATTCTATCGAAGGAAACCCATGCAATGAAAACCGAAGATAAGCCCAAGTTAGTCCTCTTAAAATGCACCAGTGGAAACGCTGGCCAACGCAAACGGCGGCGGTTTCGCGTTGGTTGTGTGTAAAATAAACATGCGGCGGTCTAATTTTTGTGGTTACGAGCAAGAGCTTGTACCTTAAATATCGCAACCAACCCTTTTCAAAGTGATTTGAAATGAATCACAGATGTGTTTTTTTTTTTGCTTTTTCCCCCCCAAACGTGACGCTTTGTGCATGTAAACAACTTTCCAGACGCCAAATCCAACATTCTTCATTTCGTTTTTTTTAACCAGGAAAAACCAACACATTGCTCCGTCTCGTGCAAAAATAGAACGCACTGGCATGCAACCTAACCCAAACCAACCATGGGTTTCCTTATGCCAATTGTACTAAAACACATAATCTCTCGTCATAATGTTGACATAGACAGTGGATATAAAAAGTCTGCACACCCCTAGTTCAAATGCCAGGTTTTTGTGATATAAAAATGAGATCAAGATAAACCATTAATGTAGAAAGTAAAAATGAACAACTGAAAAAATGTGTTTGCGCAAGTGTGCACACCCACCTGTAAAAGGGATGTGCCTGTGTTCAGAATTATCCAATTGCATTCAAATTCCTATTAAACTGGAGTCAGCACAGCCATGCCACCAATTTAAGTATCTCGGATTAATTCCAAATAAAGTTGGCTGTTCGAGTAGTATTATGTGCCGAATGAATAAAATAGCTCAGTTTTACTCAATAAAAGTTATATTAAACGAGTCATTTCTCAATATTCAAATTGTTAAATTGTGAAAATTTGTATTCTGTGACAAAAAGTTGGAATTTTACAGTGACAAGACATGATTTTTTTTTATCATAATGTAGTCATAACATCACTCAGAATTTCAGCTGGAAACGTGTATTACAGAAAAGTCATCATTTTGCTAGAAAAAAAAGGGAAATTTATGAGGTGGAAAAGTTGTTTCAAAAGAATAAAGCTGCAGAACTACAGTGAGAAAAAAATATGCCATTTTTTTAACAATATGAAAAGTGAAATATTAAGAAACAACGTGCATACATTCCTATAGTCATAGGAATGTGGGTGTGTTAATAATTAACGAATCACTTTCAAATTCATGTGAAATGCAAATTAGCTTACAAATGTGACAATTTAAAGTGCCTCTGATAATAAAATGTAGCTGTTGGAGTAGGTTTTCCATGACATTTTTTTTTTTTTTTTTTCCTTCCAGCAGAATTTTGTTCATTTTGTGCGAACACTGTCTACTAACTATTTGGAAATGTTCATAATTCCTTCAAAAGTTTAACCTTATTTTTATTTTAATCTGACCAAAACAAAATCTCTCAGAAAATGTGTTGGTCTTGTTTTTGTTTTGTTGTTGTTGTTTTTTGGCATTTTTTTTTTTTAGACTTTTTATATCCACTATATATATATACTGATTTTCATGGAAGGTTGCCTCAAACTAATGTCATATAATTCAATGAGGGAAAAAAAATGCTGTCATTTGTAAAATCATTCATTTCGAACAACAATAACGCTTTATCAGTTTCTCTTGACAATTGGCAACTCAATGACAAATTAATTCTTTGTGACCCATTTTGGCTTTTGGACTCTCCGTTTGGCAACCCCCTTGCTATGCCCGCCGCAGAGCGAGGTGTTACTCACGCGCCTCGTGGATGCCCGGGTTGTCGCTGAACTCCAGCACGTAAAGGTGGCGCGCCTCCACGCTGCGGCCCACGCTGTAGATGCGCGTGACGTAGGGGCACTGGTTGTGCACGGCGAACAAAGCTCTCACCATGTCCTCGTAGCGGTGATGCTGGAACTCCGAGCCGGCCACCAGCAACCCCGCCAGGAGCGCGGGGAGCCAGGGAAGAAAAAGAGCCCTCCCCCTGCAGTGCATGATGGCTGGAGTGGAAGACGATAGGAAGGCTGACCGTTGTTTTTGTTTTTTTTTCCTCTCTCACATGCGTTCGCCCGTGCACACAGCAAACATCAAATGACTGGGGCTCCTCTTTAGTCCCTCGCTGTGCCCCCTCCCACGCCAAGGAGAGCAAGTAAGGACAGCCCCCACTTGCTCCGTCTTTGTCTCACTCTCCTCCTCCAACAGCTGCTTTTTTTTCCCCCGTGGCTCCTTGTCAAGTACATGCTACTGGCTGTAACGCGACATGGAATGCTTCAAGGCCCACCTTCGCCCCCCCTCTACACTTGTTGGGGTCTCGGCAAATACGCAATTTTCATTTCGGGTCCCCCCCCCCCTCTCTTTTGTCCCCTGTGCTCCTTTCCTGGGAAAAGAGGCTTGTTTCCAAGGCGCTGCTGCCTCTACAGCTTCCAGTCATCCATTCATTAACTCTTAAGTCAACACACAGTGCTACTTTGTGTGTGTTCGTGTAGACTCCGAAGATGAATCAGAGTTCTTAAGCAACCTTTTTGTCAAGTTGCTTGCATACAGAGATGCCACGGATGTCTCATAGTCAGAGCGAATGTTGCAATTAAACTCTTGAAAGATGCACGACCATGCCAAGACTTGCAACCCCCTTAACCTCCCAAAACGCGCACAAACACAGTAGACATAGTGTGCAAGCATGTTGTCCGTCAAACCTGCAGGAGGAGGGAATTAGGGGAACTCTTTCCTCTCTGGGAATTGAGTAACTGTTTGTGGAAGTTTAAAAAAAAAAAGGCCAGCCAAAGATTTTACACCAGGACAATTGAGCAAGAGCAATGTCAACAGGCACAAATAACTGACGAGTGGTGAGAATAAGTGTCAATCGGATGAAAACTTCTCATTTAACTCGTTCACTCTCATCCATTTTCACTGAAGCAACCCCCTTCGCTTCCGGCTAGATTTTGACTGATTTTGCAAGGTCCACAGAATATTCTGTTCTATTGCTTTAAAACATGGAACCTACCAAAAGAATCAGGGTGAAAAAGTATATTTGTATCTGTTTCTGTTTTGCAGCAATTAGCATTAGAATATAGCTAAGTTTCATCATTATTCACAAATATGTGCACTGGCAAAAAGAGCTTGTTGCAACATGACCCTGGCTGCTCTCTTATACTCTGCTACCACCTGCTGGCCGTTTTTTGTAATAACTACCATTGCTTTAAGCAACCTCTTCATTTCAGAATCTGCATCAAAGTCTTCTGTATGCTCTAGCATTAAAAACAACTTTAAAAACGTATAAATACGTTTTTGAGAGTGAAGGACAAAGTATTAAAAAAACGTATTTATACGTTTTTGGGTTTGAATGAGTAGGGGAAGTCAACCCCCCCCAAAAAATCTTGACAATAATATGAAATATTGAAGAAGGCGGCCATTTTGCTACTTGCTGTCGAGGGAAAATAACATCAGAGTTGCTCAGGTCTCAGGTAACAACCAATCACAGCTCAGCTTCAGGAAACAGGTGAGCTGTGATTGATGCAAGTGTCAAAAAAAACGGCTGGAAGTTTGCTGCATAACTCATATTCCATAACTGGAATAATAATTGGAACGTCATGTTTAGACTAGTGAGGTCACATATAACATATTATTGTCAAGAAATGTTTAAGGTTGACTTCCTCCTTAAGGAGAAATATCCATAATTATAAGTCGTGTTTTAATTTCTACATAAAAGAATTTTTACTATTACCACGGAAAACATAAAATCAACAAGAACTATTTTCTGAAACTAAAATTGTAATTTAAATATTGACAAAAAAAATGCTAGTAGAGAGAAAAGAGTTCTAAATAAAGGAAAATAAATACATGATACATTGCCCATGACATTCCAAATAAGTCAGACAACCTTGTCTGAAGTACTCACTTCATTGTTTTCACGTGGCGTCCCTCAAGGCTTTAAACACGAGCCCCATGCTATTGCTCAGCAGTAGCCTTCATATGATTCACAGTTACAAAAATAACACTGACATGTACCACAACATCAGATAAATCCCAACTAAAGATTTCCAAGCAAATATTTTACCTCAAGTCAAAACAACGGAGTACATTTCAGATAAATGGATCGAGCACTGGATGTTGACCTTGGCCGCAGTTACGTGTAAGAAAGCAATGCTGCAATGCTTTTCTGTTTTAACTCAGTAAAGCCAGCAGTGATTTTTAAATACAGGTCAAGAAAAACGTGTTATGTTTCCAAGTTATTTATATGCAAAATGAAATAAAATTGTTTAATTGGAAAATTCATTAAATTATTTATTTATTTTTTATTTTATTTTTTTAATTTTTTTTTATTATTATTTTTTTTTATTTTTTTTTATTTATTTTTTTTTTTATTTGAAGGCACCATAATTGAGTCAAATGAAAATGTTCCTCTTGCGACACCCAGTGGTTAAAATTAGATACTACAAGCACCAATTTATAATAAAATCCATCCATCCATCCATTTTCTTGGCCGCTTATTCCTCACAAGGGTCACGGGGGGTGCTGGCGCCTATCTCAGCTGGCTCTGGGTAGTAGGCGGGGGACACCCTGGACTGGTTGCCAACCAATCGCAGGGCACACAGAGACGAACAACCATCCACACTCACACGCACACCTAGGGACAATTCGGAGCGCCCAATTAACCTGCCATGCATGTCTTTGGAATGGGGGAGGAGACCGGAGTACCCGGAGAAGACCCACTCGGGCACGGGGAGAACATGCAAACTCTACCCAGGAAGGTCCGAGCCTGGACTCGAACCGGAGACCTCAGAACTGGGAAGCGGACGTGCTAACCACTCGACTACCCAGGGTGCCCTTATAATAAAATAATATTTAAAAAAAAAAAAAAAAAAAGAGTCAATAAAATACTAAAATGCATTAAGTAAAATAAAAACAAAACAAAAAAACAACATTTTTATAAATGAATGAATAAATAAATAAATAAACACTAGAAAAAAATGTTGCTCGGTGAATGGTCTCTGGTTACGTTGGGTTTGAGTTGTTTTTATGGGCGTAATGGTTTGGTTGGTTGCAAAGGTGGCTTTTTGATTTTTTTAAGCAAATCAGCTGCACCAAAATTTGATTTTGAAGTGAAGAAAACAATCAAAGTAAGGCCAATAAGTGTCAAAAACATTCATTATTCGTGTATTTATTCTGTCACCGGGGTACTCATTGCACTTATGCTTAACCGCCACTAAGGGGCAGTGTGCACTCAAGCAAACCTCGCATAGATTCAATAGGGATGTTTCATGCCCACCCCCTACTTCATCGTGAGAGTTGGGGGCGTTTTCCAGACATTTGGACTTTCAAGACTTGAGTGGAATACAACTTTGGTGTTTTGTTTTTTTTTCTCCCCCAATCATTCTTTGCACTCAGCTGAGCCTTCCCAGAGTGCACGCATGCAGGCAGCAGGATGGACGCGATCTGGATGTGCCTTTGGATCTTTTTGGGAATAATTGGAGCTGATGGTAGGGTCCAATTTTGAAAGGTTTTGACTTGACGTAAAACATAGTGAGGAGGCACAGTTAACAATTGTCCCATGTGAAGATTTCATATTTATCTGTTCACATCATCCTGACATCATCTGGTCGTGTTTTGTTGCGTTTCTTTATGTTAATAGAAATAATTGACAGTGGTGTCATATGTTTTACATTAAACTATTCACACTCTTTTTTCTTTTTTTTTTAGCTCAAGACGCAAATCACTAAAGTGTTTCCTCCCCAAGGATTCTTACATCTTAACATCTACACAAACAAAGCATTGATTCATCACAAAACCATCTAGATGTTCTTTGCCAAGAAATTTTGGGGCCTGTTTAAGATAAATTGCAGGATTTGACTTGATGGCCGCTCAAAAACTGATCTATGACCCGTTTTGCGCACTGAGCCAGATCACACTGTAAAAATAATTATGTTGTTTTTATAGGGGGAAAACTGGCAGCTGTAGTTAACAGGGGAATTATGTAAAAAAAATAAATAAATACAGTGCAAATGTAAAAAACATTACAGAACAACTTGTACATTTTACTGGTATTGAATCAATGTACAATAAACAGTAACAAATTCAAAATTTTATCGAGATTCAATGTACAATAAACAGAATTGCATGTAAATTTTACAGAACAAAATAGTATAAAAAAAAAAGATTAGTTTTAGGATATATATAATATAAAAGTTCTGTAAAATTGTTTATTTCCATTTTTTTTTTTTTTTTTACAGAATTATTTTTGCAACTGCCAATTTTTTTCTTTAAAAACAAACTTTTTTACACATGGTTTTACTGTATATCTAAATATTCTTATCTGTAATATTAATTTGTAAAATGCACGTTTTTTTTTTGTTTTTTTTGGCATAAGCAAAATGCACCAAAGAACCTACTGACAAAAAGTGTTATTCTAACATTGCAATGATGTAATTTTAACTGTATCAGATATTTTTTTTGTTTTACAGTTTATCTCTGTTTAAATTAGTTATTTATGAATTCTCAAAAAAAAATTGCATCTTTTTAACATTTTTACAACATATTAATGTAAATTACCATGCTTCATTGTTTTCCTTTTTACAGTTTTTTATGTCACAATTTTATAGAAATTCACTGTTAATTCTAAAGATATTTTTACAAGTGCATTTTACAACATTACAGTACAGCTTTTGGAATAATATTTTAGCTTGGAGTTTCTAATGTCTTTCTGCTGTTCTAGGTTCAAACGTGTGCACCTCCAGGGGTGCAAGCACATGTAAGCAGTGTCTGGCCGTGCACCCCAGCTGTGCATGGTGCGTCCAAGAGGTGGGTGGCTCTGAGTCCAATTTCCCTAATTTTACTGGTGGTTTAAAAAAAAAAAAAAAAATGGTGATAAAATTTGGACCGATATGCTGCCTCCTCCTGTCAGGAATTCGGCCACGGCGAGGCCGGCTCATCCCGCTGCGACCGAAAAGCCAACCTGGTGGCGGCAGGCTGCGCACCTTCGGCCGTGGAGTCGCCGAACAGCAGGATGCAGGTGATAGAGGACCGCCCACTCAGCAAGAAGGCGGCGGGGGCCACGCAGGACGTGACTCAGATTAAGCCCCAGAAACTCCACATTACCCTCAGACCTGGTGAGAGTTACAATGGGTTTATTGTGAGGTTGGATGCTCGCTTTGGGTTTGTTGGTGTCCACTTTCTAACACAAGTGACATCACTTTTTTTTTTTTGTATCATCTTCTAAGACGACGCCAAGCGCTTCACGGTAAAGGTGCGCCAGGTTGAGGACTACCCAGTGGACCTCTACTACCTCATGGACCTCTCCTACTCCATGAATGACGACCTCTACCGCCTGAGGACGCTGGGAAAGGGCCTGGCCGAGGCCATGAACCGCACCACCAGTAACCTCCGCATGGGCTTTGGGGCTTTTGTGGACAAGCCCATCTCACCTTACATGTACATCTCCCCCAAGGAGGCCGTCAAGAACCCTTGCTACAGGTACAACTCAAAAGAGCAAACGTTTTGATGTCATTTTTAAGAGGACACCTTCAAAACAAAACAATGAAAATGTCGTTGTAATTGGGTTCTGGTTAACGCGCAGTATAAACACAACCTGCCGGCCCCAGTTTGGCTACAAGCACGTTCTGTCGTTGACGGATAAAGTGAGTCGCTTCACCGAAGAAGTGAGGAAGCAGATGGTGTCCAGGAACAGGGACGCACCCGAGGGGGGCTTTGACGCCATCCTCCAGGCGGCCGTCTGCAAGGTGCGCACATTTCTCCTGACTACACTAGCTTGGGCCGTTTAACTCATTTGCTTCCAAAAACGTATAAATACGTCCTATTTTAAATGTTTTAAGTGTCCCAAAGACATATTTATAAGGTTTTTTTTATGCTAGAGCATACAGAAGGCTTTGATGCAGCCTCTGAACTGCAGAGAACAGTTGAAGCACTGTTAGTTCTTACAAAAACAGCCAGCAGGTGGCAGCAGAGTATAAGAGAGCCAGGGCCATGTTGCAACAAGCTCTTTTTGCCACTGTTTTCACCAGGAATGTGAATAATAATGAAACTTAGCTATATTCTAACGCTAATTACTGCAAAACAGAAACAGTAATATACTTTTTTTCCTGATGAAAGAAGAGACGCTAATCTTTATGTGAAGACAACAATCATGTTCATGGTTTCTCCAAATAATAATTAGGAAACATAAATATCAATAGTCAACACTTTATTTTTGAAAATCTTCACATTTTCAAATCATTCTTAGGAAATCACAATGTCCCATCAATGGTGAGATAGTTTTACAACAGGCCCGCAGGCTACTAATGAGGACATTGGGGGCTAATTGTTGGTGACCCCTGGTTCAGAAAAAAAAAAGACTTATATCCACCACATATTTTTTTTCTTAAAAAATATGCAACTTTTTCATTACTACAGCTGTTAGAGGTCCTCATGGTAGGGGGCCTTGGAAATTTTTACCGTACCCCTATAAAAAATAAATAAATGAAAAATCCTGCACCCTTCCGGTTCTATAGTATAACACATTAATCAAATAAAATAATTGCCTTAGTAATTTTAGCTTACAATATCAATACAAATATACAAATATGATTGTTCTTACACAAAAATTGTTTTTTCCCCCAAATATCTGTGTAGCTTTTTGGTCATTCAAGTCATTGAAACAATAATAATAATAATAATAGTAATAATAATAATAATAAGAATAATAATACATTTTCTTTTTAGGCGTTTTTCTACGCAAAGGCTGAGTTGCTTCTTGTTTTCCCGAAAATGTGCTTTTTTTTTTCTTTTTTATTATTTTTATTTTTTTTAAAGGGGTGGGTATCGATTCAAATTTCCTTAATTGATTCTATTTCGATTCACAAGAGTTCAGTTCAATTCGATTTATTTTTTTCCCGATTCGATTCACTTCAGGTCACTCTGACATTGATTAATTATGGAACATCAATTATTTTTTAATATCAAGGACATGATTAAAAACAACTCCACAAACATTAAATTATCATAAAATGCAATATGTCAGGTTTTTCATAAATATTAGAAAAATTAGAAAAAGTCATGTGAACAGCAAATTTCAAGAAAAAAGTAATATACAAAAAAAATGGCCTTGTGAATTTATGGGAAGAAAGCAATATTAAAATAAATGATTCATGGTTTTGTTATTATTTTAATTTATTTGATATTGATTATTTGATTTTTTGATTTTTTTAAACCCAGTCCTATTTTTTGGACTTAGCCAATCATGCTAACAGACTAATAAAAAGTGTTGCTCTTATAGCATTTTGGCTTATATGTTGTGATTCGCCGGCAACCCAGGAGCAGGTCGGCTGGCGTCCCGGCGCGTCCCACCTCCTCATCTTCACCTCAGACGCCAAGACGCACGTGGCGCTGGACGGCCGCCTCGCCGGCATCGTGCAGCCCAACGACGGACGCTGTCACCTCAACTCGGCCAAAATGTACAGCATGTCGACCGTCATGGTTAGCGCGCGGTGTGTGTGTTTGCCCCTCACACTTGGGTAAGACTGTGTTTAAAGCTCAATCAACACTATCCATATATCGTTGCTTTCAACAGGATTACCCATCCCTCGCTCTCATCACGGAGAAGATGTCGGAGAACAACATCAACCTCATCTTTGCTGTCACCAACCCTGTGGTTTCGTTGTACCAGGTCAGCACTTTATGATTGCTGCGGGAATGAGCCAAACATTTCTCGGTTTGAACACATTTGAACATCACTTCAATTTGTTCTTTGTCATTTGGGCTCTTCACAAATATCTCTCAGCATTCGATTCTAGTTATTTTCAACACACATGAATGGTATTTATCAAAGTTAATTGTATTGAGGAGAGTTCCTGCAAAATCAAGTAGACACGAATGCAAACCCAGAAGAATTGCTGCTCTGACCGGTCTGTTATTACTTAATCCCGAACATGCAACGCGTTCGTCAACTCTTCCAAACCTCACTGGCTTTTAAAAGACATTTTTGAATGCCGCTCCGGAGGAATGGAAATTCTAAAATTTATCACCCAGGCGCAGTGTACTGACTCAGCAAGTTGCAGTCAGAGGCAAAAGTGAATGGAGTTAGACAGGAAGCAGGGAAAATTCTTGACAATTTAAAGGGACAATGTGAATGGCTGGGTAGTATTTAAAGATAGTTATTATAATAGTATGGATTTGTACAAATTGAGCTTTTACATCAGTACATTTACATTTTACGTCAGTAAATTAATAACAACAAGTAGGCGAGTGAATAAATAAATAAATATATACATAGATAAGTAACTGCGATTGGCTGGCAACCAGTCCAGGGTCCCCCGCCTACTGCTCAGAGCCAGCTAAGATAGGCGCCAGCATCCCCCGCGACCCTTGTGAGGAATAAGCGGTCAAGAAAATGGATGGATGGATAGATAAGTAAATAGAAGTGAGTCATCGCTTTGAGCCATTTTTTTATTTAAAATTGTCTCAATCCTCTGATTTCAACATATTAACAGTAATTGTTCATTGATTTTTGGAGTCATTGATGAAAGAAAACTGATTATCTTCTATATTTAATCAAAATAAGAAATTTGCAAACATCTGTTTTTACTTTGGAAAACAATGACAAACCACTAACATAGTACATCAATCCACATTTTTTTTTAAATCACTATTTGAAGTACAAAATAAACAACAATCACTTGTTATTAAAGGGATACTTGACTCATTGAGACATTTCCAGCAGTAAAAAGTTCATATTTTGTCTATAATTAATGTGATAACTTTTTATTATTTTATTTTATTTTTCATGTATAATTAATACCTTTAAAAAGGAATTTTTCTACATGCTGTCGACTGATGATGACATCACCTGTGCTGAGGAAGTCGGTAACGACCAATCATGGCTCAGTTTACTGACCAAACCCAGAACACAGGTGAGCCATGATTGGTCGTTAGTACCTACTTCCTCAGCACAGGTGATGTCATCATCCGTCGACAGCAAGTAGAAAAATTACTTTTTAAAGATATTCATTGTACATGAAAAATAATGAAGTTATAAAATTTAAAACTTTTCACCGCTGAATATTGTTCAATGAGTCAAGTATCCCTTTAAACAGTAATCAAGGGGAAAAAATGCTTTTGTAATACACTTTAATGCAAAATGAAAATGAATCCGATTAATCGATTGAATAGTCGATAGATTAATCAATTCTAAAAATATTCAATAGTGACAGAACTAAAATAAAATCTTCAATGTTTAATGCTTTATTTTGTTGTTTTTTCCCCTGTAATTATCGTCTTGACTTTGTAGTATAGCCAACCTTCAATTTCATTTTTGTAGAACTACAGCGAGCTGATTCCCGGCACCACGGTGGGAACACTGTCCAACGACTCTGGCAACGTTATTCAGCTCATTTTGAAGGCCTACGCTGTAAGTGTTACATCTGTGTCTCGAGGATGACATTGGTTTGTTGACACATGCTGTACCAACCGTGTGTGAGTCACACACAGTCTGGTCAAATCCTTTACAGAAATACCATCATGATGGAGAATCTGTGGGGATTTTTTTTTGTGTCTGTCTCAAAACATTTGTGCATTCTTGTGTGCAACATCTCGGCGTGCAGAAAATACGCTCCAAGGTGGAGCTGGAACTTCTGGGCGTCCCAGAGGAGCTGTCCCTCTCCTTCAACGCCACGTGTTTGAATGGAGAAGTCATCCCGGGCCTCAAGTCCTGCTCGGGACTCAAGATCGGAGACACGGTGAGTCCAAGGCTGCACTAAAACAGAGTTCCAGCAAATGGATTCATCTACCATCTGTCAACATAAAGCCGAGCTCTATTCCAGACCACATACTTCGAAAAGTATTTTTTATTTGTCTGATGAATGAACTATATAGTCCACTATATCAGTGATTAAATGATTTGGAACAAATTTGTCTTTTGAAGTTTAGAGGTCTAACATACCTCACGAGTTAGTTCCTTTTTCTATTTCCCACCTTCCTGTTATCTATTTGTAAACTGTCCTTTGTTTCTTCCTGTTTTTGTCTTTCCATCCTTTTTTATTAGGCTTCTTCTCCTTCTTCTTCTTCTTCTTCTTCTTCCCACCCCAGGTGACAATTTTTGGCCGACACAAATTTCTTTTTCAGGGTCTCATTTTCTCCTTATATGGTCGTCCCTCCACATGCCGCCACTGCCTGCTTTTGGGCCTGGACCAGATTTGGATGTAATGCCAAATGAACGATTACTCATGTGCATCTGGAGGCAGTCCTGGTGTTATGTCTGAACAACATAGCCCATAAGAGTTGATGTAACATGAGACCTTTTAAATGCTCTTTTAGTTCATCCATGCAAAAAAAAAAAAAAAAATGACAATTCATCTTCAGAGTTTCTCGGCATTAAGTACTTTTTTCTTCTAAGTATTTACATGTGTTATTTTTTTTTCTTATATCAAGAAAACTAATATTTACTTGTGTGAAAATCCATTAAATCCTCCGACACTGTTGCATGGATTTAATCATTTATATCACGTAAAGTGCAAGTGTGCACATTTATGTGTGATGTCATATCAGATTGTGCTAGCATGTCTATTCGGCAAATATGCTGCCTCATGTTTTTGTTTGGTTTGTTTGTGTTGACTGATCTAACCTTAATATAGTCTATTAGTCATTTATGTAACATGGATTCAGGATTGTGTACATGTTAGATGCATGTTGTTGACGCTTTCCTAATTTATTCACGCTGTTTGTTTGTTTTTTATTCAATCTATCTATTACTTACCCTTTGCATGATTTTTTTACCCTAAAAAAGAATAACTATAAAATAAAAATAACAACTACAACATGCAGTCAACTCAATATTTAGATAGCGGCTGGGGTTTTTTTCCAGCTCATTCATGAAACCAGAGCTGTCCAATACGTTGCGCTGCCCATTGAAAAAAAAAAAAACAAGCAAAAAAAAAAAAAAAAAACGTAGTTGACGTCAATTAACGTTGATGGCAGTGCTTGTTGGGATTTCCGTTAACGTTAATTAATGTTGTTAGCATGTTTTCTATAAGACTCTTAAGAACACATTAAAGTATTGTTTGAATTATTTTAACTGTATTTGAGCCTAGCGTTTAAGTTTTAAAAAATGTCCTCTGTAGTGGACACATCATAGCTTAAAAATAAAAACGTTTTTTTCAAAAACGTATTTTGCAGTATTCCAGTTACTTCACAAAGATTGGGGAATATCAAAATAAACATGATTGGTCAATATTTTAAGAACGTTTTTTTTAAAAATGTTATGCTTTTGCGTTAGGTGTCCTTCAGCGTGGAGGCCAGAGCGCGAGCCTGCCCCAAACAGAAGAAAAAGAAGACCTTCGTCATCAAGCCGGTCGGCTTCAAGGACTCGCTCTCCGTCACCGTCACCATCGAATGCGACTGCAAGTGCCAGAACAGAGCGCAACCGAGCAGCCCCAAGTGTCACCACGGCAACGGCACCTTCGAGTGCGGCATCTGCACGTGCCACCCGGGGCGGCTGGGCCCGCACTGCGAGTGCGCCGAGGGCGACTACGGGCCGGCCGAGCAGGACCGCTGCACCGAGTCGGGCGTGTCGGGCGTCTGCAGCGGGCGCGGCGACTGCGTGTGCGGCCAGTGCGTGTGCCACAGCAGCGACTTTGGCAAAGTGTGGGGGAAGCTGTGCGAGTGCGATGACTTCAACTGCCTTCGCTACAAGGGAGAACTCTGCTCTGGTATGTACATGGTTATCATTATCTATCTATCTTTTTGACTTTGAGGTTCATTCTTCACACCTCGGGACAATTTCGAGCAGGGGTGTCCAAACTTTTTTATTTGAGGGCCACATACAGAAAATCAGAAGGATGCAGGGGCCACATAATGTTATGAAGAGAAATTGTGTTTAGTCCTAAAAATTGTACAAATAATTTATTTATGCTTTTACATATTTAGTTATATATATTTTAGTTATATATTTAGTTTAGTTTACGTTTTTTTTTTTTATTTAGTTAGTTTGAATTATTTTTCAGGGTGGTTCTGTTTGTTTTTATTAGTTTTAGTTATTTAACAAATGCTTAGCTTTAGTTTAGTTAATTTCAGTATTAGTTGTAGTTTTTTTTTTTTTAATGTGTATTACTCGTGCGCAAAAAAACACCATGGGCGCGACGTCATTATTCCAGTTTATATCAAAATAAATCTACTAAAAGTCACATTTAAAATCATCCCCAAAGGCTCATGCATTAAATTAATTACCAAAGACTAAAACGAAGGACTTTTTTGCTATAATTATAGTTTTATTTAGTTAGTTTGGTAAACATAAAATGTAGTTTCAGTTAGTTTTCGTTTTTAAAAAAGCATCTTCGTTTTTGTTTTATTTCGTTAACGAAATTGTTTTTTGAATTTTACTTTTTTCGTTAGTTTGAGGTAACTAAAATAACCTTTAATAGCACCTGTGTTTTTGACACCTTCCCTTCTTACTTTGACCATCTCCAAACATTTTTGTTTTTATTTTATTTGAACTGAGTCAAATGCCATTTTTAGCATATGTCGCGGGCCACTAAAAAATGGACGGCGGGCCGCAAATGGCCCCCGGGCCGTAATTTGGACACCACTGATTTAGAGTCTCCACCCAAAGTTGCCAACACCATTAGACCGAAGTGAAAAATACAGACGAACATTCGATATAAATCCTCCTCCATTGAAACAATTTCCACCAAGGGTTAACACTGAATGAACACAGCGTCTTCCAGAATGCACACTCACATGCATCTGCAGTGTGAGTTGGCAGCCGTCATGACCGCATACGGACTTGCCACGCACCTCATCTGGTAAGAATTACAACCAAAAACACGTCTCTTCTAAGCCCGGGACGTGCAGGGCTTCATTCACAATAAACACGTGCTGCACTGTGAGTGAGTTTTATGAGGATTCACGCGCACAGTGTGACTTTTGAAACCTGAAGGTTTCATTTGGGAAGGAACAAAACTGAAGTGTCATTCAGTGAAATGATGTCAGCCGCATGTATGAGTAAGTTAACCAGGGATTTTTTTTTGGTGTTACAACAGATGAACAGTAATTTGCCTTGTTCTACTCATTTCTAACAATCTAATCCGAGAAACAGACAAGACATCGAGAAATTGTATTTAACAATGTACACAGTTTACCAGTTACCAGTCTACTCTGGAAGATGTTCACCGTCAAGCCAGCTATAGCTATCAGTGATGCTGGGTCAGGGTCTGCAACTTGCGGCTCTGGATCCACATGTGGCTCTTTAGGCTCTCTCCTGTAAATTAAAAAAAAAAAAAAAAAAAGACATCCTATTTTTACATCCTATTTTAAAATTTTGTAGATAAAATATTCTTCAAATGAATTAATAAAATGTCCAAAATGTGACCATAAAATGTCAGAAAGGAAAGAGCAGAAATTAATTATGAAACGACGAGATTCACCCTCTCAAGCTTTGCTCTTTCCCTATATCTCATTAGCTGTCCTTTCAAAATAAATGTTAATACAATGTTACAGTTATTATAGTTATTTAAAAACATTAGTCAATGAAAGAATTTATCGTAAAATTATACATTTTTACTATTTATTTTCTCAGTAATTTAAAATGTTTTTTCACATTTTTTTCCCCAGAGTTTTAAAGTTGCATTTTACAGTTTATTCTCTTAAATAGCAGGCAAATATTTGTGAAATTAAGATTTATTTGTGAACATATTTTAACAATAAATATATGTATTCTTAATGCGGTTTTAATAATGCGGGGTAAAAGAACAGAAATAATGTGTGTTTTCACAGTTACAGTTATTTTACATTCAGTATACAAGATCCTTTTTGAAAATTATTGAAAACTAAATGATATTTTTAAAATTAAGGAAAAATCTGTTCAATAAAATACAATTCTGGGTTTTTTTTTTACAGTGCAAAATATGTACACAAAATTTCCCCCCAAAAAAAGTCAGAAAATTCCATAAAATGCCAGAAATAGCCATTAAATGCCCAAAAAGGCAGAAGAGATGCAGAAAATTACCATATGTCCATAAAATTGCTAAAAAAATGTCAGAAATTTGACAAAGGCAGAAAAGTCTAAAAATGTGTGAAGAAGGAAGTATGTAAGCATAAAAAAATTACCCTCCCCCCCCCAAAAAAAAAAACAAATCCAAAAACAGATGATGGAAGGTCGAAGAAAATGAATCTCAAAGTATTGGATGCTGTATATTTTTTCTGTTATGGTGCAGCTCTAATTATCTCTTGGGACTTTAGCACATTAGACTAACCCTAACACACAATCTTCAAATGTTATGCGGCTCCAGAAGAAAGTTTTTTTTGTTATTAATTTGGCTCTAAAATGGCTCATTTTGACACTAAAGGTTGCTGACCCCTGTGCTAGCTGTTCCTCTGCTAACATGACGCCAGCATCTTTGGGCGTTAGAGAGAGCAAAAAATACACTGATTGGTACGAATAGGTGCGTTTTTCAGGAAATAGCTCATAGTTAGTCTGTGTATTTGCAAATGTTGAACTGTATGTTCTTTTTTCGTACATGATTAAGACATGGAAAAACACTTCTAAGGACTAGTTTTTTTGAGCAGTAACTCTTCCATTCGCATACCTCATCTTAACATCTCAATGGTATGTATAGCCTTGCTCCCCAGAGCCTACAAACGCACTACGTATTCCCCCAAGTGGACAGATCAACATGAAAATACCTTTGTGCTTACTCATGGGCCTGACGTGGTGTAATGATGCTAAAAATAAAACCATGTTTGGTCTGAAAAAAAAAGGGGGCCGAGTGGGAGAATTTTGTGGAACTCTTGCCTTAAAAGTCTGAAGAAGAGGAAGCATCTTGACTGCGGTGGAGTGGTGATTATTACACATCGTTGTTTGATGGTGAATGTGGCTGCAATGATTTGTGCACTGTCACTCTATTGTTTGAATGGAGACAGATGGGAAAAAACATGGCAAAAATTAAAGCTGACCAGAGCCACAGATGATGTTTTTCGAGGTCTTCAACATGAAAAGACAAAAAAATTCAAATTGTAGCCTTTGGTAATCATTTATGAGAAATGCTGGGATGACATGAAAGGAGTGTTCCTTTCATATGTGACACATATGCATTTTCCCCACACAGTTTAATAGCATGTTGCAACATGCTTTTGTCAGTATACCCCAGAGAGCTAAAATAAAATTTTGGAGTAAATAACGATCGTTAAATGAAACTGAACTACACTTTTACAGTCACTAGACTCTAGTGACTGTAAAAGTGTAGTTCAGTTTCATTTAACTAGTGACTAGAGGGAGCCCTTCAAGAACAAGTGGCCTTTCGACTACTCTCCTTCTCCTCCCAGGTCACGGCGTGTGCAACTGCGGCTTCTGCCAGTGCGCCCCCGACTGGCAGGGGGAGAACTGCAACTGCTCCACACGTACCGACACCTGCATGTCGCACCTGGGCTTGCTGTGCAGCGGGCGCGGCCAGTGCGCGTGCGGCGCCTGCGAGTGCACCCAGCCGGGCGCCTACGGGCCCACCTGCGACAAGTGCCCCACCTGCCCTGACGCGTGCACCATGAAGAAGTACACAGGGGCATTTCTCAATCAATTTGGGCATCTACTCGGAATGTACTCATTTTGTGTTTTTTTTCTAACGTCAGGGAATGTGTGGAGTGTAAACATTTCAAGAGAGGTCAACTGTTTGAAGACAACAGCTGCGCTCGCATCTGCAAGGACGAAATCGTGCTGATGGAGGAATTAGGTGAGGCACCTGGTTGGTAAAATAAATAAAAGTAATTTAATAGCTAAACATGCGACATTTTTACTAGTGCTTCATGATACAAACGCGGTGAACTGCACCTACAAGGACGAGGACGACTGCGTGCAACGTTTCCAGTACTACGAGGATACCAGCGGAAAATCTATTTTGTTTGTCGTCAAGGAGCCAGGTAACAGTGCCATTCATTGAAAAAAAAATGTAATAGGTCATTGTTTCATTAATTAGCCTGCCTTTTCCTTACAGTCAGTGGAGATGTCAGGATATGGAAGCCCATTCCGATCAGTAAAAAAAATAAATAATTTTTTTTTTTTAAATAATTAAAAAAATTATCTATATATATATATTTTTTTTTACTTATCACGAATTAATCACTTCATTAAAAAGGCTTTTTATCAATATGTTTTGCCTGCCAAATTTGAAGCGCGCAGCTGTTATGTTTTAATATGAGGACGTCTTCAATATTATTTTTTTTTGATTCACTGCACACTCATCCTCCTTAATTCCTTGCATGATTTAAAATTTAAATAGAAAAAATGTCACCAGTAGTTTGACATGAATAAATACTCTGAATGCTACTCAATTATTTTCAGTTACTAATTTATAAATATTTGTTTTAAAACTGCTGGATTAAATTAATAGAAATCCAAACAATAAGTATGCCGTATTATTACTATATAAAATAAATTACATTTGTAAATATTACCTTTTTTTAAAACAATAGAAACAAGGTTTTATCACAAAATAACTATATATAAATTGTATTACGTTACAGCTAATTTATGTTTTTAAGTTATCCAGACCCAAAAACTAGTATAGTTTTATTTAATCAAAAATTATTAGAACAAATTACTCATAAATGCTTACAATGTTACACCAACTTCAAAAAGTTAATTTAGTCATAGTTTTTGAAAAATTTTGAGTATTGTGTACTTAACCTATTTGATTATTTTGAATGTTCATGTTTACAGTGTATAGAAAATTAATTGAGGGGCAATTTAGCTAATGACATTACAACTGAACATTATTATGACTGTACAGTCTTTTTTTCTTTTTTTTTTTTATTAGATTATACCTCATTAAGTGTCTTATAACTTTGATCACTATACCTTTTAGTCTTCTTTCAAGTCATCGGCTTGTTGGGTGGTGATGGAGAAGGGAAGGTGGTCGTTTAACGGGCCCCAAATTGCCCGGAGAGAAAGTCTGTCCCGGGGTCTTTTGCTTCTAATGAATGCGTGCGTCTAATTTAGACTGCACATTTGTAGCGGGGTAAATACGGCAAAGTTTACCTTGAACACGTTTTGCGCCCCGCCGAGGCAAAGTGGGTCGTAAAACATCCCGGCCCAGCTCCTGTGGGACCCGCTGACTCTACATTAACAGAGCTAGGTAAGCAAAATGAAGTGCTAAACAGACAGGAAAGTGAGAAAATTGAGTTCAGGTTATATAAACACTCCAAAAAGCGTTACAAGATTTGGAATATAGATTTAATGAGCACGTTATATGCATCAGAACGCTCAATAGGAAGAAAGCGCAAAAATAAAAGCACACGCAAGAGAAGGAAGTGGAGCTTTGATGTCACTTTTAAAAGGTGGCCTCTCCCCAAGGGCACCCTGCACTTCGCAATATTAGCAGAAAAAAAAGCAACAAAGTGGTCCAATGAGAGCTTATTCTGTAGACATTGTTAGAGTCATTTAAACATTTTTTTCTACAATCAAGTAATCTTGCCCTCAGATTGTCCCGAGGGTCCGGACGTTTTGGTGGTGCTGCTCTCGGTGGCGGGGGCCATCTTGTTCCTGGGCTTGGCGGCGCTGCTCATCTGGAAGTTGCTGATCACCATTCACGACAGGCGGGAGTTTGCCAAATTTGAGGAAGAGCGCGCGCGAGCCAAGTGGGACACGGTGGGTGGAATTGGAATGTCCTGATGTTCAATCAGTTGCAATGGAGTCCTATGCGTTGTTCATTAACTGCAGAAAGGGTTAAAGGATATGGAAGAGCCCATTCACTTGAATAAAAAAAAAAAAAACTCCTGTTTTTTGTGGGTTTTTTACTTTTTTATTTTCTGTTTTTCTGAATATTTTTTTCTGTTTTACTGATTTTTTTTCTGAAAAACTGGGAATATTTTCAGAAAACAAAAGACGACAAAATTACTCAGAAAAACATGAAAAATATTTAAAAAAAAAACAGGGAAAAATATTTTTTTTTTAAATAGAGGAAAAAAAGCGCACCAGCTTCTGTTTTTCAGAATATTTTTCCCATTTTTTCTTAATATTTTTTTCCTGTTTTTCTGAGTAATTCTTCAACTAGATTTTCTGAATATTTTTCCCCTGTTTTTTTTTTTTTTTTTTTTAATGACAGAAATAAATATTCAGAAAAACAGGAGAAAAATATTTTAAAAAATAGAAAAGAAAAAAGCGCACCAGCTTCTGTTTTTCAGAATATTTTTTCCCCATGTTTTTCTTAATATATATTTTTTCCTGTTGTTCCTGAGTAATTCTTCAACCTGATTTTCTGAATATTTTTTCCCCTGTTTTTTGGATATTTTTTTTATGACAGAATTTTTTTTTTCAGAAAACCAGAAAATATTTAAAAATAAATAAATAAAATAAAATACACAAATGACAAAGCTCCCCCAAAAATTTGTCAGAAAAATTTGTTTTTTTTTTGTGTTTTTTGTTTTTTTAAGTGAATGCAATATGCTTCCGTAATAGGAGGCATAATGTTATGGATTATTTTCCTTCCCCATTCAACATGCGTAAGCTTGCTGACGACATAGACAATGACAGGATGGATGTTTTGATCTAATGTTAGCATATAATAAGCAAATGGTGGACTTTCACTTAGCAAGTCAGTCACAGGGAGAATAAAAGCAGCAAAATATTGGCTTTAAGATTTCGCTATGGTGTAAATGGTGCTTATGGGGGCCACACGCACATGCTTCATCTTGGTGTCTTTTTATTATTTGCGTGGCCTGCTGTGAGCCCCAACACTACAAAAGGTAGCTAGCGGAAGGCTGAAGTGGCTTTTCCTGGTAATTGGCTGCTGTGCGGCGCACCCACCAAACCGCAACAATTCATTTCACGGCGCTCTGACCGACCAATCAGAGGACAGCAAATGATATCATTGAGGGCCTGCACTTGGAGGACAAATTAAAATCAGATTTATTTTAACAGTCTCATTGCAAATATAGTTAAAGTTGCATCAGCCAGCACGACTGATTGTGAAGGCCTTGGGCAGATTACATTGACGTGGCAACAAATGAAGCTGAAATCTGATTGGTTGGTCCAAAAAAAAAGAAAAAAAAAGAGAAAAAAAAGAAACTTGCGCTGGAAGAGGCGCAAGAGAAACGCATCGAAATTAGTAGAATGAACTGTTTGTAAATTAATACATGTGTATATTTCACTTCCAGGGACACAATCCTCTTTATAAAGGGGCCACGTCCACCTTCACAAACATCACATACAGAGGAAAAGACTGACGCTGGCTGAAAACATTTCAAGGTTGAAACGGACTTCCGCTGTGGGAAGGCACAGAATCATGTGCAGGTCTCTACTGTCACAAAGCAATAAATAATAAGAATGATTGTTATTTTGTAAATATGTAGAAATGACTGTGTGGCTCTTGATCAAGGATTTGTCACAAAACGAACCTCTGGCTTTAATAAATGTTGTTGATGATTTACACATTGAAAGTTCATTAAATATATATACATCCTATACTGTACAGCTGTGATTTCCAACTAGTGTGCTGTGAAAAATCATCAGCTGTGCAGTGGGAAATTATCCAATTCCACTTAAATGGTAAAAAAAAAAAAGATTTATTTGTAAATAATGTAACTTTGTTTGTTCATCTAGCTATGACAGAAACATACAGTGACAGACAGAAGAATTAAATCCTCTTGCATTAAATGAAAAAGGGTACATATTTGACCTGTGTACACACTTTTTTGTGACATTTCTGTCTGGTGGTGCACTGCAACATTTTTGTAAAATAAAATATGTGCCTTGGGTCAATAAAGGTTAGGAAACACTGGATACACTATATCGTTAACCTGATAGCATAATTTTTTTTAAATATATTTTTAAAAAATGGGGGGGGGGTGAACATTGCAGAATATCATCACGGACACACAAGGGGAAATAAAAGCGATATTTAACAAGCACATTAGCGTTTTTTCTTTTTTTTTATACGTTACTCTACTGCCACCTCCTGGCCATTGGGTGCAACTGCACCGTCGTCAGGTTACAGCGTTGCTCCTTGGCTGTTGGAAAAACGTCAATAATTCATGCGTTGTTGTTGTTTTTTTAATACAGTACTGTGAAGTAATTATAACAACTATTGATTAACTTATTTTTGTACATTTGTCACATTTAAATTATATGTATTTTTTACGATTGTTTTTCTTTTCTCTTTTTTTACATTTCGAATTTACCTTCAGGGATTAAAATAATGTTTGTTATATAATTAAGTTAAAGCAAAAAGTCAGTTTCAGCTTTTTCGATGCATTTATTATTATTATTATTTTTTTTGATTATTATTATTATTATTATTTTGGTGATTGGTGCAAAAAAGAAAAAAAGTGAGGACTGATTAAGCAATGGACATTTCTATTCGCAAATAATAAGCCTACTTTTCGTGGGTCCGATTTTGTAAAAGGTGAGTAAAAGTCCAAAGTTGAGTCATTATTTGTTTAAGATTACTTTCTCCGTGATCAGTAGAAAACCAGAGAGAAGCACCATCCCCAAAGCTCCCCAGAAAGTTCAGCATCGACTCACTCAGCGGGGTTGAGCCACTCGGGACCGACCTGGACTTCACTCCTTGCAGACGACTTTAAATTTACGATACAGGGGAAATTCAAACCACGTTGCGGGGATGTGACAGGGACCACCAAAGAAGAGAAAGTGGGGGGGGGGGCAGGGCCATCAATGGTGGGGGGGTGGGGGTGCTCCGGACAGACAAGTCTTCACCCGTGCTGAGGCACCTAGAAGCGGAGGAAACCCCGAGGATCACGGCCTCTTGCCCGGATGACACCGGCGGCCACCGGCCACCGGCCACACTGCACCTCTCAGTTAGCGCCCGCTAAGCTAACCAATACCTTCCAAGGACTGGGAATAAACGTAGCAAATGGCTTGTTGGATTTCTTCATTGCAGCGGGTGTGCGGGACTTGCTAGAGTTTCTTTTCACCGCCGGATGGACGCCGCGGAGTCGCTCTGCTGCGGGCCGTGATTGACAGTTTAAAGAGCTAAAGGCTCCCCAGGTGAGACCAACTGGACGGCTAATGCTAACATGGACTAGTTACGGGTTAGCTCGATAAAACATCGTCATGATATTAAACAGTGACTTTTATACACATGGACTCTACGAACACCCTTGAAACTTTTTGCCAAGTGCTCGGCAATTCTCAGACACTTTTTTTTTTTTTTTCCCAATTTGTTGTCAATATCTTAGATGTAAATTAGCATGCTAAATTTCGTAACTGTATACAGTAGTACTGTACAGCAAGTGGCTAATGTTTGCCGAAGCAAGTTTGTCATCCGTGTCACGATGTTTTCTGTTAATATAAAACAATATGAGTAATGAAAAACTAGGTTTAGTTGTTTTATTAAAGTTTGAGGATATGTCTCACAAGTTTCTGGTTAGCTGGGTCATAATTAGTCGTCGACTGATTAAATGTCACTCAGTACACACACCAGCCGATTTGTCGACAACCAATGTTTCATTCTGTAATCATTAGTTCATCTAATGTTCATTGAAGGCGAATTTATAACGTCAAGTGGACGTAAGTAAATAAATAATACACCCCTGTTCAAATGTCAGGTTATTGTGATATATTCCATCACTAATGTGACCTATCACCTGTATGACTCAGTGGGAAAAAAATAAATAAAATCTTTTCACTGAGATAATGCAGTTGCACAAGTGTGCACTGTGCAGTCATGTTAAATGGAAGCCAGCACACACCATCTAAAGTGCCTCTGATTAACTCCAAATAGCCGAAAGTTCAACAGTGCGTCAGCTTTTCCTGTCATTTGAACAGGGGTGTGTAGACTTTTTGTATCTCGTGTAGACAGAAATGTTCAATTATTTTACACTGTTAGAGTAGTCGCGACCCCCCCCCCCCCCCCCCCCCAAAAAAAATAGTGAACAAAGACCTTTTCTTTTTGATGCAGCCTAATTGACAACATGCACATTAAATTGTTTGTTTCGGCTTCCGTTCTCAAGGCACGATGGATGGACTTCACAGCCAGGCTTTAAGCTTGGACCCTCGCAGGCAGGAATTGCTTGAAGCTCGCTTCACTGGAGTCGGCGTCACCAAGGTCAGAAGTCTCAATCCCCCCGACATTCTCAAGCTAAAGATGCCTCAAAACTCCCCTGTTAAACATTTAAAACACCTCTATCTAAGCACCAACTCCACAAGTATGTTTCTCATATTTTGGCTTGTTTTTTTTTGTTTTTTTTTATTCTCAATACACAAGACGGACGCAATGAAGCCACTTATAGAAGCTCAACTCCAGCAACTAGAATAGCACACATCTGTTATGTCCTAACTATAAGTAGCAGATGACTGATGGATCTACTGTCTTGTCCTGTGTTCTGCTTTCCAGATCAACAGTGAATCATCCAGCCAGTCTCTTTGCAGCGTTGGGTCTCTTAGCGACAAGGAAGTAGAGGTTGGTTGGGCTGTAGGATCGCAGACTATGTCACTTTCAGATGGACAATAAGTCTCTTATTCGTCTGTGGTAAATTAGATATGATGACTGTGTTGTTTAGGTGCACGTGGACAATCCAGTGAGAGTCACAGTATACAAAAATGGTTTGCTAGTCATCAGGATTACATAACCCATTGCCATATTACTACTATGGAGATTATTTTTTTCGTCAGATGGTGTTTCAGTACAGTAGCTTGTAACATATTGAAAGCGTGACTTTTAATGCCCATTACCGGTTTATTCTGCAAGTAAAGTTAATGTTAAGCAATTTGTGTGCATTTCTGTCTGTGTGAGTGTGCGTGATGTTGTCCATATTGGGTCTTAGAGCACAATCTCCCACCTGATTTTACGTGTGAAACATGTATGATCCAACAGACCCAGCACAAATGTAACAAATGTCTTGCCAATGTTTGTTTTCAGCCACCGGAGAAGAAGGCCGAGCAGAGAAGCAGGAAGAGAAAAGTGGACGTGTGTGACACCAACAGTCAAGGTAAATCCAATCTGCGAGTAAAATAATAATACTCAAATACAGTGTGGCCAATATATGGCCGGTAGGCACCAGTTCGTTCTTTAATCCGGTTAATTATTATTATTATTATTATTATTATTATTATTATTATTATTATTTTAAATAAAAGATATACATGACAACTCCATTTTACTCTTAATTTTATTTTTTAATTAGATAATTCAAAAATTATACTTACATAAATAAATGTGTATGAATTATACGTTTTTGGTTCATTTAAAATTAAATATTTTGGTTAAAATGCAAAATAGTTTTATTATATTAAATAATTGGCTAATTTGTTGTAAATTAATTAGTTATACATAATGAAATAAAAATGAACATGAATTATTTTGTTGTGCTTTTTTATTTACGTAATATACAAAATGTATCATTTTAATTTTTGACTAACTGTATTTATAGAGCACTTAAAAAAACTGTAAATATATTCATTGTAAATAACACCCAAAATTTGTATTAATTTTTTATTTTTTTTTGTAAATTAAAAATATTAGTAAAATATACAATTACAACTCCATTTTACTCTTAATTTTATTTTTTAATTAGATAATTTAAAATTATACTTGCATAAATAAATGTGTATGAATTATACATTTTTGGTTAATTTAATATTAAATATTTTGGTTAAAATAGAAAATAGTTTTATTATTATATTAAATAGTTGGCTAATTTGTTGTAAATGAATTAGTTATACATAATGACAAAAATGAACATGAATTATGTTGTGGTGCATTTTTATTTACGTAATTAAATTACGTAAATTAAGATGAATCATTTTATTTTTCGACTAACTGTATTTATAGAGCACATAAAAAAAACTAATTATATTCATTGTAAATAACAGCCAAAAATTGTATAAATTATTTTAAATGAACAATTAAATAAAAAAATAAAAAAGCGATTTTATATAAGTGACTAATCCACTACAGATACATTCATCATAAACAATACAAAAATAACAAAAAAAAAAAGCATGAATTATTATTTACTACTGCCCAAACGCTTTCTCCACTATTTCTTGTTTCCCCTGCAGGAAAGGGACGAGGACAAAAGACGAGTGATTATTTTGAGGTGAGCACAAATACGGGTCTCACCATTCAAACGTAACTTACATTTTCTCATTTCAACACTTCCTGTCTTCTTTCTCTTTTTATTTCTTTCTGACTTGAAAATCCGCACCCACTGCGCGGCCAGTTTGCCGGCAGCAGCGGTTCCGGCACCAGTCCGGCCCGCGGCGTCCCCGTGCTGGTGCGCTGCTGCTCTTCTCAGCACTCACTGTCTTATCCCTCGGTGAGACTCGGTTCCACCCCCCTCGGATCGCTAGCGCTGATAAACTGAACTCCTTGCGGTCATACGGAAGATGGCTTAAGATATTCACGGTTGCGCCATGCCATTTCAAAAAAAAAAAAAAAGATTATTTCCTGTAGGGCTGGACAATTAGTTGATTATATTGTTTTATTCAAATTAAAGATGTATTTTTCTTTTTTCTTTAACCTAGCGAACAGAGATGAGATACCTTACAAAAGCAAAGTTGGTGTTGCCAATTCAGCAATTTGGTTGCTACCATTAGCCACTTTTCCAACTTCTTCTCCAACATGAGAAAAGACCGTGAGTGAGCTGCCATCAACCAGTCGAGTCATGCTATTTAGTCCACAAAAAGAAAAAGAAAAAAAAATGTTGTTCCAAGAGGAGCACTTATTTTTTCTTCTCAGTAAAAATAAATAAATAAATTATTCATTCTGTGTATATTGTTGCAAGTGAATGCAGAACAAAAAACCTGCTAAAAAAAACAAAAACAAAAAAACAAACAGTTTCAAAGCTCGTTTGAAAGTAAATCCCTTCAGGGAAAAAAATGAAAAAGTTGAAACTTAGTTCGAATAACGTCATTGTCATTTGTTATTTCTTTAAGAAAAGGAGAGCACAATTATTAAAATTGGATATTTACTTTCACAATCTTATATTTTTATGTCAGTCACAATTTTTTTTGTTTCTGTATGAATAAAAGCTACAGTCACATTCCATTCCATATCCTTTTTTTTTCTTCACTTTTTATACACTGTAGACATGTTTAAAAAATAATTAGTGCCAGTTTGTACACAGAATAATGATGCAAAATGATGACTTAATCAAAAATGTTTCTTATACTTCCCATCTCTAATTTACACTCATCTACTTGGTATGCAGGTATTATCTCCTGTAACACTCATCTTTTCCATAGTATTTGTCAATTGTAAAATATTGCAAAAATATTTTTTGAAGCAATATTTTAAATTATAATTTCTTTCTCATCCATCGCCTTTTATTAATATTTTCCGTCTGTGTGTTTTCTAGTTCCAGCAGAGCAGTCCTTCATCAGCAGGTTCGGTCCAGACCGACTCATCGTCGTGCAGCTCGATCAAGATGGCCCCCGCGCACTTTTGCTCCCACAAAGCCACCCAGGTAACAAGACGACATCGCCCTGTCGCATTTTCGCCCACAAATATGCCATGACATTGCTTAATTGAGTCCAGAATTTGAATTTTCTTCTGATGTGAAGTCTTTATTATGTTATGAGACTACACTCCGTAACAACAGTATGAGAAAACAAATTTGAGCAGAAATACATTCTTCTCACGAACATGTTATGTCGCATTAATATCACCCACCTGACGTGATGAGACCATGTCTAGAATCTAGGACGCCGTGATGACGGAACCGAACGTGACAAACATGTTTTTTGCTGTCCTTGCTAAAGTCTGAGTTGACTCTGCTGAAGCTGACGGCGCTGGAGAGGAGCAAGAACTCCGACTTGGAGAAGAAAGAGGGGCGGATAGATGACCTGTTGAGGGTAAAAAGTAGAGCTGATCGATTTTGGAAAATAATATTAATTCATAGATGACCTTGTTGCAGGCTAACTGCGACCTGCGGCGCCAGGTGGAAGAACAGCAGAAGATGCTGGAGCGCTTCAAGGAGCGCCTCAACAAGTGCGTCACCATGAGCAAGAAGCTCCTCATTGAAAAGGTTTGTGGTGCAAATGAAGTGATGTCTTGACGTATGAGTGGTCCAACTTACAAGTGGCTTAAAGTGGAAGTCAACCTTCAACATTTCTTGACAATAATATGTTATATGCGACCTCACTAGTCTAAAAATGACATTTGTGGAATGAGCTCTGAAGCAAAATCCAGCCATTTTTATCCATTTCAGGGTGCGGCCATTTTGTCACTTGCGGTCGACTGAAGATGACATCACAATTGCTCATACTCAGGCCATGACCAATCACAGCTCACCTGTTTTCTGAAGCTGAGCTGTGATTGGCTGTTGCCCGAGACCTGCGCAACTATGATGTCATCTTTAGTCGACAGTAAGTGGCAAAATGGCTGCCCCCTGAGAGGGATAAAACGGCTGGATTTTGCTGCTTAACTCATATTCCATGAACACAATATCAACCAGAATACCATGTTTAGACCAGTGGGGCTGCATAGAACATATTATTGTCTTTTTTTTTTTTTTTTTGACTTACCTACAAGACCACACAATCTTCAGATACGCCACACTTTGAGTTTGTGAACAAAAAAAAGTATAATTTTTGCCACGTCCGCTAATTTGATCTCTTCTGATGCAGTTTTTTTTTTTTCTCCAAATGTTAGTCAAAGCATGAGAAGAGGACGTGCCGGGACAAAAGCATGCAGGATCGTCTGCGTCTGGGCCACTTCACCACGGTTCGACACGGCGCCTCCTTCACCGAGCAGTGGGCCGACGGAATCGCCTTTCAGAATCTCATCAAGTCAGCGCGCGGCCACCGACGACGCGTTTTCACACGTCAAGCGTAACTTTTCTTACCGATTGTCGTTTGTGCACGTTTCAGGCAACAAGAGCGCATCAACTCGCAGCGTGAGGACATCGAGAGGCAGAGGAAGCTGCTGGGGAAAAGGAAGCCGCCGCCCGTGGCTCCGATGCAGCCGCCCAGCACTGAGCACAACAAACGCAAGAGCAGGAGCAACGGCCAGGAGAATGAAGCGTAAGTTTTAACGGGGAAAAATTCTTGACAATAATATGTTCTTTGCAGCCCCACTAGTCTAAATATGGTATTTTGTTTAATATTGCAGCAAAATCCAGTTTTTTTTTTTTTTTTTTTAATCAGTATCAGAAAGCGGCCATTTTGTCACTCGCTGTCAAGTGAAAATGACATAACAGTGGCTCAAGTGTCAGGTAACAACCAATCACAACTCAGCTTCAGAAAACAGGTGAGCTGTGATTGGTCGTTGCCCTGAGCAACAGTGATGTCATCTTCAGTCGACAGCAAGTGGCAAAATGGCTTCCCCGAGATGGATAAAAATGGCTGGATTTTGCTTCATAACTCATGTTCCACAAATGTAATATTAAACAGAATGTCATGTTTTAGACTAGTGAGGTCACAGATAACATATTATTGTCAAGAAATGTTTAAGGTTGGCTGTGTTGTAATGTAACGTTCCTTTCTTTTAACTTGAAACTTAACATGTCATTGTATACTCAAGTGTATATTGTACCATCGGTGTCGTGAGAGATCATCAGATGTGTCGTGGGAAATTATCAAATCTAATAATTTGTAATACATCATTGACATAATTTTTTTTTTTTGATATTTCAGGCTGTCACTAGCAGAGTATCACGAGCAAGAGGAGATATTCAAACTCCGGATTGGTCATCTAAAAAAGGTAACTTCCTCATGTAAAAAAAAAATATATATATATATATATATATATATATATATTTATTTATTTATTTATTTAATTATTATTATTATTATTATTATTATTATTATTATTATTATTATTATTATTATTATCAAGGTAAAAAAAAAATATGCAAGTCATAAAGCAGCATAATGACATATTTGTGTGTCCTGCAGGAAGAGGCGGAGATCCAGACGGAGCTGGAGCGGTTGGAGCGAGTCCGCAATCTGCACATACGGGAGCTGAAGAGAATTCACAATGAGGACAATTCGCAGTACGTGTCGACCTTCCGAGTTGCTGGCCGTAACATTAGGTACACTTACTAACGCTTAAAGAGGTCTCGCTGTAGATTTAAAGACCACCCGACGCTGAACGACAGATATCTGCTGTTACATCTACTCGGAAGAGGGGGCTTCAGTGAAGTGTACAAGGTTTAGTAACTACTTTACAATTGTTACATTACATTCAATTTTTCTTGCTTAATCTTGATATTGTTCGCTTTTTTTTTTTCCCCCTTCAGGCTTTTGATTTAACAGAGCAAAGATATGTGGCCGTTAAAATCCATCAGCTGAACAAGAGCTGGCGGGAGGAGAAGAAGCAGAATTACCACAAGTGAGTCTAAAGCCGCCATTTTATAGATTTCATACTTGTTATTGGGTGTTTTATTTTTTTTCAACTGCAAAATGTTCTCTAAGCTCAACAGTATTTTGCCTAAACAGTAGTATGGTCCTCACATTACTACCTTCAAAAATGTTGTCCAAGTACCTTTGCAACAAAAAAAAAGGGCAAAATACCAATTACTACTTTGCTATTACTGGTAGTCGATATCTGGGGAAAAAAAAGTTTTTTTTTCTTCCAGGCACGCCTGTCGAGAGTACAGAATCCACAAAGAACTGGATCACCCTCGGATTGTCAAACTGTACGACTACTTCTCGCTCGACACGGACTCGTAAGCGCTTTCACACGTTCATGATTTATTTTTATTTTTTGATTAATTGCTTCATTAAACGTTTATTTCCAACATGCCAAAACCAAAAGAAATAACCAATATAATATAAATATTATCCCACATAGATTGCGGGTCCAAATGGAAAAAAAACAAATCATCCTGCATCATATTTCTCAATTTTTAGCCAATTAACTGATGCGATAATTAGTAGTATGCTTGATTCTGAAAATATTTGTATTATTTATCGGTAGTTATTTGGTGTGATCTTGTCAGCTTCTAGGGATGTAACAATATCCAAATGTCACAATACGATATTATCACGATATGGAGCTCACAATACGATAATTATCCTGATATTGTGGGGAGGTTGGCGATATTTAAAAAAGGTCACAATATTGTCAAAAAATGAGCTCATACTTAAAAAAAACAAAAAAACATCAGTTATGTTTTATTATTATTATTATTATTATGTTATGTTATGTTATGTTGTTAATGCACACACATTGAGTTCCTCCACATGTTGACTGACAATTATTGTATATTTTAAACATAGAAGGGCCAAAACATCCCTAATGAAAATGAAATTGCACGGAAAAAAAAGCCACCAAAGGGTGCTAGAACTGCACAAATGGAAATCAACCTGACGTTTTGAACAGATGCATTTAAATATCGGGAACATGACGACGGCAATATTGTGGCAGTTTTAATATCACGATATCACACTTATCGTTTCATCCCTATCAGCTTCTGCACTGTGCTGGAGTACTGCGAGGGCAACGACCTGGACTTCTACTTGAAGCAAAACAAGCTGATGACAGAGAAGGAGGGCCGCTCCGTCGTCATGCAAATCGTCAACGCGCTCAAGTACCTCAATCAGATCCGCCCGCCCATCATCCACTACGACCTCAAGCCAGGTATTCATGTTAAAGCACGCAGATAAGTTTTTTTTTCTTGCTTCAGCGAGTCATCGTTCACCATTCCAGGCAACATCCTTTTGGTGAACGGCTCCGCTTGCGGCGAGATCAAAATCACCGACTTCGGCCTGTCCAAGATCATGGACGACGACAGCTGCGGTTCATCGGACGGCATCGAGCTGACCTCGCAGGGGGCGGGCACATACTGGTAGTTTGCTTCGACGCGGCACGATGGTGGGAACGCCGTCGTATGTAAATATACGCGTGGCGTGTAACCTCCAGGTACCTTCCTCCGGAGTGCTTCGTGGTCGGCAAAGAGCCTCCGAAGATATCCAACAAAGTCGATGTTTGGTCGCTTGGGGTCATCTTCTATCAGAGCTTATACGGACGCAAGGTAAACAGGAAGTCTGCTGGAATGTTGCCCCAGACCAAGGATGTGGCATTATAAGAAATTCAATTCAAATTTTTATTTCACTCTTTAAAGTAAAAAAATGGAAGGGGACAGAAAGAAATAGAACTTATGTCTGCCCCTGATCAACACACACAAAAAAGAAAATAATCAACACAAAATGAGTGTAACAACACTGCAATAAATTCAAAATTAGATTTTTTGCAGTAATTGTGCTTTTACACATTTTTTTTTAATATACAGATTGACTGAGAAGGTTTTACATTGAAATTAAGTTATTGAATTAAAAGAAAAGATTAAGGATAAAAAAAAAAATAATGAATTTAATTCTGGTAATATCAAAGAAGCTTAATCTCTAAAATGAAGACGCTTTTCTTATGTTAAAAAAATTATTTATTCTTGGAAAAATACAGCATCATCCTGTAATGCTAAAACTTTATATCCAAGTTTGTCTTCTTCATCTCCAAAAATATTATACAACTATGTTCTTCTCCATGTTTTATTTTTTTCATAGTTATGTGTATATAACATCGCCTCTTGTAAAAATATACCTTTACAAATATTTCTTCTCTACATATTCATTCTCATATTGGCACATATTTTGCTGTCTACAAGGTTTATCCTAAAAATGCGACTGTTCTCATAGTTTTATTTTTAATAAAACTATATTCTTGTATTATCATTTTTCTGAAAAAAGTTTATGCTCATAATTAGTTATTAAATGTCATAATGCCATAAAATTCACATTTTCTCTTTAAAATATGACTTTGTTCTTATATGATAAGTGTCTTATGATGAAAATATGCCATATTCTTGTAATTATATAATTTTTTTGTGCTTTCTTTTAATAAGATGCATAGTCTCATAAAATTTAAGATTTTTCTTGTAAAAATAAGTGATCTTTACACATCTTTTGTCTTTAAAAATGACTTGATTGTTGTATTAATAAAAGCGTCTTCTTATAGAAATACATCTCATAAAGTGTAGACTTTCTCTGGAAAATAAAAACATATTTTCACTCTTCTTTCTCCTTTTTAAAAAATGAAGTAAAACATTACTCAAAATTCTAAATGAGCACGTGTCCCGAGGAGCATCCTAAGATGTTCTGATGTACCATTTTTATTTTCTTTCGTCCAGCCATTTGGTCACAACCAATCCCAGCAGGACATCCTCCAAGAGAACACCATCCTCAAAGCTACCGAGGTACAGTTCCCCCCGAAACCCGTCGTCACCCCAGAAGCAAAGGTATGCCACTCAAATGCAGCATTTCCCGACCTTTATTGAACCACACCTTCGGATGCGGTCACTTTTACTTCCTACCTTCACAGACGTTCATCCGCCGCTGCCTCGCTTATCACAAGGAGGACCGCGCGGACGTGCTCCAATTGTCGCGGGAACCTTACCTAATGCCCGCCATCCGAAAGACCCTCGGCGGAGGCGCCGCCGCTGGCGGCAATGCCGGCGCATCGCCCGCCGCCCCTCCTTTCCCCTCCACCTCCAGCTGCTTCGGAAACAGCGCCTCCAACTGAAGTCGCACGTACGCATGCTTCATAAAGCAGTGTCAAGTATTGTGCCTGTCACTGTACGTCGCTGGCATAGATAGATGAACAAAGATTTATTTGTGGACAATTTTTGTGGAATTTCCTGCGACACAGACGTTGCAAAATCGCTGATATGAAGCACTCAAATTCGCACAAGCTTTATTGGGAGTGCGGCTTAAACATTTTTGAAGCAGGCAATGTCATTTCAAGTACTTTTTGGAAGGGCTCCCACTGCAGTGACTGAAGACCAAAGTAAAGAAAGGGGGGCAAATTTAATTATGAAATGGGAAATAATGCTTGCAGGTGGCTTATATGACTGAATGAGTGTTGTGCAGAGAGGAAATATTATCAGCAGAAGTAATTATAGTATGTAACCAATAAAATAAATTTGGTTACCCCATTGTTTTGATACCAGATTGTCTTTAGAATTCTGAAAGATGGCCTGAGAGTGTTGTGCATTCCCCTGAAAAGTTTGAAAATATTCGACATGGTATTGCCGAGCTTTTTCACCCAATGAGTCATTTTGAGGATTCACCAAAAAGAGGGCCAAGGGCATCTTCATTTCCATGTGATTTTATTCAGTTGAAATTTTGATATACAGTAGTCCATGTATACATTAGTCATTCTGACAGCAGCTTTTTACAAAGAATGTTTAGCAACTTAATGTATCAGCTCTCAGTGCAATTTAGAAATCCTTTGAATGCAGGGCTGGGGAAGCTTTTCTTTTTTCTTTTTTAGTGAGCATAAAGTGGGTTCAATATTTTCGAGCTATGTTTCCCTCAGTCCTGCTTCAATGACGCCAACAAAACTGGTCCTACCTGACCTACACAATAGTTGCAAAGGGTTGGAGAATTTACAGTCAATTTCCATGGGAAGTTATGATAATTTATGGTAATTAACAGGGAATTTGAAGTAATTGTATACGCTTGTTTTGTCATAAGCAGAAATCTATGCACAATATAGAAAATCTTGCCCACATGCAAGGGCACCACTGTACACTTAATTGCACCCATTTTTGTGTATACACATCACAAAAATGGTTTAATCAGTCACAAGATGGCAGCAAAGCTCCTCAACTAACCTCAACATAATTCCTTGACATCAAACTTGAAAGAGTGCTTTTCATACATAACAATGCAACGCAAAGCGCTTCAACCAAGATGCCACAAAATGGTGGCAAAACACTACTTTTGTCTAAATGAAGTTCTACAACTCCAACCACGTTTCTTTGTCACGCCATCCCTGTGGCTTTTTTTTTTTTGGCTTATCTGTTGTAGAACTGTGACGTGACCCAGGCCAGCCCCCACTTGAGGTTGGTGAGCATGAACTTGAGCGCCTTGGTCCACTGCTCCTCCGAGTTGAACTGAGTCTTGATTGAGTACGAGCCGCCGCTGCCGCCCGTGTCCTCGATCTTGCCCTTCTCCACGTCCATCCTGACGCCAAACACGCAATCACATTGTGTCAGTATGTAGTGGCTGTTTCGCTAGTTAAAAGTCTTATCAGAGAGACTTGACATGCCTCGGTAGGTGCTGCCGTTTTGGATAGCAACAGAGTTTTTTGTTTAGCATAAAGCAGTGTTGATCATCTAACCTGTACGGAAGACAGAAGCCGGTGTCGCCTTTTTCCACCTCGTCTTTGAATTGCTGCACGCAGTCCAGGAAGGCCACCATGGCGTGGTCGAATTTATTGTCCCAGAAGAACCTCAGGCCACCCGAGCAGTACAGCGGAAGTTCCTGGAACCATAAAAAAAGAAAAGTGAAGAGAGTGAACTTGCAGGGAAATTTTACAAAATGTCTATTACCTTTGACTTGTCTGTAAGGGACTCCAGGTAGGAATGATTTCCATAGGGCACGAGGCGATATCTGAGTAGAGAAAACAGACACATATTAAAAAAATGCCTTGCGATTAGCTGCCAACCAGTTCAGGGTGTACCCCGCCTACTGCCCGTAGCCAGCTGGGATAGGCTCCAGCAACACCTGCGACCCTTGTGAGGAGCAAGCGGCTAAGTTAATATATATTAACTCATTCAAACCCAAAAACGTGTAAATACGTTTTTTAATACTTTTTCCTTCCCTACCAAAAACGTATTAAGACGTTTTGTTTTTATGCTAGAGCACACAGAAGGCTTTGATGCAGCTTCTGACCTGAAGAGGTCGTTTAAAGCAAAGGTAGTTATTACAAAAAAAGGCCAGCAGGTGGCAGCAGAGTATAAGAGATCAGCCAGGGCCATGTTGCAACGAGCTGTTTTTGCCAGTGTTTAACAGGTTTGTGAATAATGATGAAACTTACTGTAATGCTAATTGCTGCAAAACAGAAACATAGAAATATACTTTTTTTTTTCTTTTTTTTTTTTCTGACGAAAGACCAGACTTTCATCTTTCTTTTGTTAGGTTCCATGTTTGTATAGCAATAGAACACAATATTCCGCGGACCTTGCAAAATCAGTCAAAATCCACTTGGTGAAAATAACTGGGAGTGAGTGAGTTAATAGTTCTATTTTTTGCATTATTACAAGCTCATAAGTGCGCTAACCTCTGGAAGCGCAGCCCCATCTTGTTAGCCAGCGCGTGCAGCAGCAGCACCGTCTGCCCCCAGGCGGCGTTGATCTCGTTCCACTCCACGGGCACGCTGGGAAGTCGACCCAGACGGAAGTTGTTGATGGTGCCGAACTGGCCGCTGTGCCTGGACGGGACGGGACCATTCAAATGTTGGAATACGTAGCGGCTCCGCTGTTGTTAGCGCTGACCTACCAGATGTGAAAGGTGGCGTTGAAGACGTTGGTCTTCTTGAGTCGATCCAGTTGGATCTGGCAGTAACGCATCTGGTTGTCGACGCTCTTCAGCTCGTCATCCAGCTCCAGCTGTTGACGTTTGAACTCGCTGTATTCCTTCTGGTACCTGACACGCAAATTGCACCAGTGAAGTGAACCTCCCACTTCAAAAATGTACCACTAGAGGTAAAGAGGAAAGTAGTAATTATTCCACAGCTCCCGCATTCCTCCGCCAACTCACTGCAGCTCTTCCGTTTCCAGCTGCTGGGCAAGTCCCCGGCTCTGCGTCAGCTCTTGGGCGACGGCGGCCCGCTGCTCCTCCACGGCCTCCAGCTGCTGCACCAGCGCTGCCTCCTCCTCTTTTAGATGCTCCAGCTCGCCCAGCAGCGTCTCCTCGTCCTCCACTGGCAGCTGCGATAGAAGCTCCAGGCACTGCCTGAACACACCGGACAAAATAAGTCTTCTAAAAGTTGTGTGGGTTTTTTTTTGTTTTTTTTTTTAAATCTAACATCATTTTGCCGTCACTCACTTGTAATTCTGACATTCATTCTCGGTGATGTTCAGCTGCGTGTCCAGGTGGTCCAACAGCGTATCTGTACATTCCTCACACAGCGGGTGGTCCACATCCGTCTGACCGGACATGATGTCAAACAGGTCACTCGTCACCTGTCACGACAAGTACGATCATTAAAATCAACCTGGATCGCATAACCGTCGTTTCTCCTGGCTATTTTGCAGGCCCGCAACCTTGAGTCTGCGGCTTAGATTTTCCATGGTGCCTCCGTCCGACGCGTCTCCGATCAGCGTGAAGCTGTTGGCGCTCTCTGTGGACATCATCCTGATAACAAGGTCAAAAGTGAAAAAGAGTGCACAGTACATTTTTTACAGTATCTTTGAACAACTACAAATTTAATTAAAAATTTTATCTATCTACTGTGGATATTAAAAATATACCTTTAAAACACTTACATTTAAACCGTATTAATTTTTTTAATTTAGTTTAAAAATAAAATAAAATGCTCACCGTGCTGGGGGGATGTATTTCCTTGACACGCCATCTTGCTTGTTTTCTACAAAGGTCTCCTGAAATTCATTTGACTTCATTTTAGAGATTAAAATAAATGTATTACAGTTAGAAGTGCATATTACCTCTGTTGCTGTGTCTCCTTCACCACAATCCCCCTGTTTGCTGGGCGTGACAGTCACCAGTGGAGCTGAGGGGAGGCATGCAGTTAAATTCCGTTAAAAAAAAAAAAAAAAAAAAAAGCTATTTTGGGTGATGTGTCTCCTTGCAATAATTAAAATATTCTCAAATATGTCAGTCATTACGGCGGTACTTTTGGCTGATATTGTTTGTAGGTGTTTCTTGATGTGAAAAGCTTGAGAACCACAATCTTTAAGCTTAACAATCCATACCAATCAATTCGTGGATGGTGACCCGGTCCAGTACGTTGAAAGATGTGTCCAGCTTGAGAGGTTGGCAGCACCGTTGACAAACGAAGCTAACCTGCATCGTCGTGCTCGACGTCTTGGAGCCCTCCATCCCTCACTACAAGTACAAAGATGGGGGGATATTAAACTGTGCAAAATCACACTATGTCACAAAGTTCGTTTTGTGCTGTGATGATTAATTTACTCACAAACCCACGCTAAGGTTAGCTCGTAGGTAGCGCCGAAAGGCTAGGTATGTCAATAAAGATGTGCGGTTACCCTAAAGCGATTTAAATTAATATAATCCTTTGTTGCAGTCACTGCATAACATGTTTGACGATCACACTGTGGGAATAAGAAATGTAAATAAATGTAAAAACCTGTCAGTCGTGCGGCTTACTTCCACTTCCGTATTGATGTTTACGTCCTCTTCTTCGTTTCGTAAAAAAAGTCAAAACACCGCCCCCTGTTGATTGTTGGAATAATGCATGTAATCAACAGATTCAAAATGACTATCTTTATAAGAATTGTATTATAAAAGTAAGCAAATGTACAGCAATGAAAGCAAAGAATGAAGGTAAGAAGGTTAATGTGACGGGAAGGAAAGAAGAGAGGAATGAAGTACGTGAGGTTGCGTGAACAATGGTCAAGGTGGTGCATCCATGACAGAAAAATATTTTCCATTTCTGTGTTATTCCCCTCGGCCCTAGACAATGAATAATGTCGCGAAAATATCTAAGGAGATAAAACGCTTCGTTTGGACTGCTTGGAAATCCAAACCTGTCAAAGTAAACGTCGGTTCTTTGTTTAAAAAAAACAACGACGACTACAACAACTGACGACATCAATCAACCGAGTTCTTTTTTTTATTATTTTTTATTTATTTATTTATTTTTACAATTTTATCCAAAATATAAAAATATTGTACTTTCATGTAAACTACCCACAATATATAAACAAATAAAAACTATTCTTTTTTTCTTTTAATACAGTATTTATTTTTCGACGCTTGCTTTGACAATTAAACGCTGCAGTTCCACCTTCCCACCAGAAGATGGGAGGCGCTAACCCAAACAGAAAGCTGCTGTTCAACAAATAAGAAAATAATTAAGTTTGCGGGAAAACCGAAGCGGAAGAGTGGCTGAAAAACAGGTAAAATTGTCATAAAATGTATGTTAAACTGTAAAGCGGCGATATCTTCCATCATTTTGTGTTGTGCTTTCGCTATGTCGGTGACGTTAGTGTAACTGCCACATGCTGCGTGTCGGTGAAGTATAGTCAAGCTATTGCCACAGTTAAATCACAATGGCTGATGTCACAACACCAAACTGCAACAGTGACGACATTTCTTGGTAAAATTATAGTCCTTATGTAGTTGAATGCGACTGACGTGTTGTACAAAATTAGTAACTGTTCGTTTTGTTGCGCTTAGATTAAAAAAATAATAAAGACTTCATGGCACCAGCCAAAGACACCGAGGTGAAAAGAGGGATTTCTGTCCTGTGGGAGACTCTGCAATGCCCCATATGGTAATTGACATTAAACAGCCTATCATATTGCATAAAACAGCATTTTTTTCATCGAAATATGTTTCCCACATTTTTTATTTTCTTCATTAATAGTCTGGATTTGTTGACTCAACCTGTTTCCACCAAGTGTGACCATCAGTTTTGCAAGTAAGTATCATTTCAAATAATTTTCACTATTGTTAATGAACATAACGTTATGAAATGCTAATAGAAATTTGCATGTATGTATACATTCAACCCTTTTACCCTGTGTAATTATTTCTACCTTGGTCAAATGACATTTATAGTTTGTTTACTTGTCAATGTGGTCTCACCCATAAATAAATATGACATCATGGTGAAAAGAACTATTCTAGTAACACACTGATTCATTCTAATCCTTTTGGAAAATTTCCTGGCACGCCACCAAACAAAAATGCCTTCATTCAATGCCTAAGTTTGTAATTCATGTAGCTCCGATATATCTGGAATAAAGTTGAATTGAATATCGAATTGATTTCCCCATTGAAATGGAATACTGTACTCGTATTCATGTGTTTTGTTTGCATTTTATTCAATACTTTGTGTTCACTACCTTAGGTTTTGTATGCTGAAGCTGTTGGACAACAGCAAACTAAGCAGAGCCGATTGCCCTGTGTGTAAAGAAAAGATAACAAAAAGGTTGGCCATATTCACAATAACATGCCTTAGATGCTCTAGTCTCTTTTACGCAGAGACCCTGCAAAAATATTCATTTTAGAAGGTCTGTGACTAAGCCTCAGCGACTAACATGCAGACATAGCATCTAAAAGTGTCTCAAAATGTTACCTTTTCTCTCGCACAGAAGCTTGCGGGAGAGTCCGGGTTTCCAGAGACTCGTCGCAGGACTGCAAGACATGATCCAGGCGTATGAACATGACACTGGCACAAACTGTAAGTACTGTGCAGTCATTATTTTTAGGTGGCTCAACTCAAAAGGAGGGACCTAAATGGCTTTTACATTCTTCGTTCAGATTTCACTGGACTGGCCCGAGAAGGAAGGCGTTCTCAGTGAGTGTAATTTGAAAGTTCTATTCTGATTCCAATTGATTTTAATTGTCACTGGTTGTTGACTGCTGTTGATCTGTTTCCAAGCAGGCCCAATGATAACAAACAGGTTGATGCGACACCTGACAACGTGGAAGGTGTTGAAAAGGCACTTCCGAGTTCTCACTCATCAACAACAGCAGGTAAAAGCTTTAAGGTAGACAAAAAGTTGGACTTGTTGACTTACGCAATGGTGGACAAAAGTAAAGGGTTAGGGGATTAGGGTTAGCAAGATGAAGGATTAAAAGGAAGCAACACCCTTCTGATTAATTAAACTTTACATTTGGTCCTTCTTTTGTGTTCAAAATTATTTAAATGGTTGCGATTTTTCCCTCTTTTTAGCCCTCAACGGATTTGCGAGAGTCATGGGATTTAAAGATTCCAATCCTTTGATGACAGAAGATGAAGTTCAGGAAGGCTCCGTTCAAACGCCACAGTCCGTGGAGTTGATCGAAGCAACAGTCAAATCATCAAGACTCGCAAATGGAAGGAAAAGGCGAAAGGATCAAGTTGTGCCGGCTTTTATGGGAAGTCAACCTCTAACGCAATCCCCCAGGAAGAAGCAGAAAAAAGATGAGGTTGAGGATCAGGACCAGATCTTTGAGAACATGAGGAGGCGAAGTAAGGAGAAGGTCGCGGAGTGGCTCATGAAGGTTCCCACTGAGGGGAGCCTTCAGTTGGAGGAGCCCACAGAGGTCGCCCACGTTTGCGCCGATTCGGACAGCTCCTCTTCCGTGCCGGACGTCCCGACGTTCAACAAGAAGGAGCAGATCGGCAAAACTTTGGAGGCGCATGTTTTTGGTCTCACCTACAAACGAAAGCTAAGAGTTAATCAAAGCGCTGGCAGCAAACCGGCGTCAAACGCCTCAAAAAAGCTATCCAAGAAGAAAAAGACGACAAGTTTGTCTCCTGCTGATTTCACAAAAAGCCCTAAAGAGAAACTTGTACATCTGGAAGAGCCTGTAACGATGGACGTTTCTGAAGAAATGGCAAATTGTGAGACTCACAAGAAGAATCTTGACGAACCTCCAGAAAATAACGAGGTGACAAGCGTCGAAACGCTTCAGCCTGAACACAAGCTGACGAAGAGGCTGCGTAGCACCTTACAGCATGTCAACTCTGATTTGCCGGCCAAAGTGGAGACAAAAGGTTCCTCTGCGAGAAAATCAGACAAGAGGCGAGGCACCTCAGAGAGGGGAAAGTCCGCCAGAGCTGTGAAACCTCTGCTCCTTGTCGGAGTTCAAAACGGAGACGGCGCCGCTAAGAGTAAGCTTCCGCCGGAGGAGGTTCAGGTTCATATTGAGAACTACCCGAGCAGCGAGGATCAAGAGGCGGTCTTCACGACGGGCACCAGGAAATCCAGGAGGCTTCAGTTGTCTGTCCAGAATGTCCGGCAGCCAGCTCCCAAAAAAGCGCTGACTCGCCAGAGGGCCAAAACACTCAGAAAGGATGTTAAAGATGGTGGAACATCGAATCCTTCCGATGCAAATGCTTGCAAAAGTAATGGTTGCATATATGACAAAGAAATCTGTGAAATCGAAGACATGGAGATCTCCCGTCTAGTTCCTCTCACTGAAAACGAAGCAGGCGCAGATCGTGACCCCCCTCTGGTCCCAAGTTCTGCAAGTCTGTTTGGGGCGGTCCCGGAAGATCCCGCTCCTCGTTCCATTGAGAGTTCCCAGGAGGACTGCAATGACAGCGAGATGGACACCGCCCAACTCCTCAGGAGCTTCAAGGCCACCAAAAGGAAGTCGTTCTGCCTCGCCCGCTCGACTGAAAAGAGGAGCGAGGATGAAGAAATCGCGCACAGCCCAGAGAAGAGCGACAGTATGAAATCGGGAGTCCAGGGTGCCAAACAGCAGACGCCGCCGAGATCGGACCTCACTGTGCCGTCAACTTGTAGCGATTTGATCCCCCCAACCGATTCGTGTGCAAGGAAGATGGATGCCAAAGTGGTGGCTGCTCTCGTGCTCCCCAGGACTACTGTCAGCAGTGGCTTCAGTCCAAACAAAGTGACTGCACGTGAAACGGAAAGCCCCCTCGCGTCCTTCGTGCCTCAGGTCGTAGATTCTGGACTCCGTTTTCACGAGCGCCAGAAGACTCCAGAGAGTCATTTTGAATCCGCCGCTGGAAACTGCCCAGAAACCACATCGCAACATCCCTTAAATCCCGACTGCTCCTTGACTCCGGACGGCCTCGGAGTTCGGCCGGAGCATTCGACCCACGGAACCCAGACGAGCGTCCACTCGTCCGTTCTCAGCGACCCCAGCCGCAAGACGCGCAGGAGGACTCGGAGGCTGCAGTACTCGTCAGAGTCGTTGAGCAGCTCCAGTGAGAAGTTGCCCACTTTGGCGCAAATCTTCCACCAGGGCGCTCCCCACCATCCGGACGACACTGACGCTAACCGGCACGAAGCCGATGATGTCGCGGTGCGGTGTGAGACTCCAGACTGCGTAACCGCCAGCCAAGCGTCCGTCGACTTGTTTGACTCTCCAGATGAATGTAAGATGATTTTCTAAATTCTCTTTCAGGAGTAAAGAACTTCTTTACATCCCATAGCTGACATAGCTCAGTAGACCAAACTGAATCAATGGCATATTTCTTGTCGCATTTTTGTAGTGCACTCCACTCTATTTTGCCTCAAGCAATACAGTAAATAGCCTTTCTATGAATATGTGATTTTCATTTTTATGACTTCTTATGCAGATGATGTGCCCGCCAACGGCGCATGCGTGTCTGCTGAGTCGTCGCAATTCACAAGCGAGGTTCTTGTTACACAGGTAAATTTCTTTTATATATCAAATTTGCTTAGCATTTTCCATCCAAAAGTCCTGTATCATAAGATATAAAGAAATAAATGGGTAGTAATGTGGTTCAAGTAATAAATTGTATTAAAGTACATTTACTGGAAGAAAACAATACAATTTACACAAAATTTAAATATTTTATTTCTATAAATATTTATATATATTTTTTCTTTTCAAGCTTCACCGGGTTCTTATTTTTTTCTAAATTTTGAAATATAATGAGAATTTTAACTAAGTTCTCATCCGAAAGTTGCTTTTTCACTGAATAGGTAAAGGAATAAAATCTGAGAATGGAATATAATGCACGCATTATCCTGCCCGTCCTACAGAGGGCAGCGTCCTCATTGTCCTCAATGGGCTGTCATCTGCAGAATGACTGATGACTTGGAAAAAAAAACATCCCTCTCAGCAAGTTTTAAATTGCATTTTATTTACATGGGCCGCAGAGGAGATGATGCTTGTTGTTCTTCTCATCCATCATCTTGCGTTCTTCTTTTTATCTATCCAGTGTCACGCCTCAGGAAATTTAGGTTCATATCTCACTCTACTGCAAATATTGCATAATTCACACTTTTACTTCACCATGCCTCTACTTTACTAACAAAGCAGGAAACAAAAAACACCCATGAAATTTTCAGTCATTTTTAACAGCTAAGTTTAGTTTCTGCCCCCGCTGATTGACACTCGTTATTGTGCATGTGTGAACTCAAGGTTGCATTCTTCCTCCTCCTACTCCGTTCACTCAATTGTTTGTTTGTTTTTTGTTTTTTTTCCCTCATTCGCCAGCAAAAGCTGGAGATGCAGCAGGATCTGGTGAGGCTGGAGAAATTGATGGCGCTGGTGACTGAGGTGCTCCAAGAGAAGGAAGCCAACCCTGCTGTCTGTAAGCAGATCACACTGACTGACTTGTCTTTCTGTCTACCTACTGTACATTACCTCAATCATCTTTATTGCATTAATTTATTTCATAAAATACTTGCTCATTTTTTTCAAGGTTATTTTGTTCAAATTTGATTAATTAATATGTTTTTGTTTGTGGTTTTCATTAGGCCCAAACGTGCAGAAATTGGGTCCATGTGAGCCGGATGCAAGCCGTGATTCAGACAGGTTAGTAATGCATTTTCGGAAGATAAAAACACATACAACATTGCTAAGTGTCCACATGTCAGACCTGGAATGCTAATTTTCCTTATGGAAGCCATTTTTACATCTGCATTTACACCTTGCTGTTAAAGACTCCACACTTGATTTCATCTGAGACACTTGTGCTGCTGATTTGTTTAGCAACAGAGTTCAAATGCGTTTTGCAGTTAACCCTTTGTTGCACCATGTGCGAAATGTGATTTTTCCATTTACGTACTTTCCATCTTAGCTTTTTCATAAGGGGTACTCGTATCAGATACTGGATCAGGAAACTACACGACTGATGAAAATTTAGGATTCAGGAAGAACCGAAAATGCACAATATCTTTTATAGGGGAAGTTGATTTGTCAATCAAGTGATACAATAAGTACTCAAACATTGAACAGTTGGACAGCGAAAAGTTTAGAGAGTCAAATTATTCCATCTTATTGTCATTTTATAACCTTGCTCTCGCAAGATGAATTCTCGCGGTATTTGAGTTACAAACTCCGAAGAATACCATCTTGTACCGCTCCCGCAGATAACTGCCGTGGTTTGGACCAATCACAGAGCGACATTGTGACAAAACCAGGAAGCCAGCGCCGATGCAAGAGCTAAGAAACAAACCTAACATGTACGAATGGACGCTACAATTAATTCTGTTTGTGAGATGTTTGTGCTTTCCCCCCTTCGACATCAACGGAGATGACTTTTTCACCCGTGGCCGTGATTAGTTAAAACAAACGTGGGGAATGTCGCATCGTCCAATCAGCTCAAATTATTGTACAGAATGTCCCGCCTTTTCCCGACGAAATTACTTTGGAGCTATTGCCAGGTTAGTCATTTGAGGTTCAAACTGAAATTTATTTCTGCTTTTTGAGTTGTGGAAATATGGAATATGCCTGCATATGTACTTGTTTACACAGCAATCTTCTTGATCAATAGCACGTCCCGCATAAGGTAATTGGGTAGCTGCAACCTCGTCTGACAGGGCGATGGGCGAATAATCTCTACAATCAAACCCCAATCCGTTCCAGCTCCGTAAAGATTAAAAAAAGTCATTGCTGCCTGTATCGTCTCTCGTCTCAGAGCACGTAGAAGGAAACTTGTGTTGCCTCGGTCATATATCTCTCCCGCTTGACTGATGCACTCCTCCACCTAGAAGCTCTCGCCTCGCAGGGTTCTAAGTGCTCTCCTCCGAGCGAAGAAGAGCTGGCGGACGATAACATGAAAGGGGCTTAGCGAGATGAGCTTGTTGTGGAAATGAAAGTGCACGGCAGAAATAATTGTAAGCAGTGTTACATGCGGCGTCCTCAGTGAGACAAATTGTTGTTCAAGATGATGCCGCGCAAGCCGAGGGCCATAATTGTGCAGGAACTTCTTTTCAACATTATTTGCTACAATAACATCTTTAGGCTCTTGAAATTCAAAACTGCTCTCATTTTCGGATCTGTGTTTTGTTTCTCTGATGTATTTGTTTTATTTTCAGTATGACCTTGATGTAATCCTTTGTAGATTTGAAAGTGGCATCATTATTTTGCAGGAAAGACCTTGCAGAAGAAGAGCAGCCCATAAGGCATCCCCACGATGGGGAACAGTTCCCTCAGCCCGCCGTCGAGACGCGTAAGACTATCACTCTATCTTACATCCTGCTGCTCATTATTTGACTGATTTGTTCATTCTCCCGCTCAGCGCCGCCACAAGCTGCGAAAAGCAGCGCTGATTCCAATCCAACCTCCAGCGACAAAGAGAACAAGGCTCCCCAGAGAGGCGGCAGCAGAGCCAAAATGGTGCTGGCGTCGTCCGGATTGGCGCCCGCCGAGCAGGTGTGTGCGGGTTCATCCGGCGAGACCGACCGCAATTATCCAGCTTAATGGCGTAAGTGGGGGGTCGAAGGACGGCTAACGTTCGCCAATCGTACCTGTCTGTCTCGCAGACGGTGGTGAGGAGATTTGCTAAGAGAGTCGGCGCGCGTGTGGTTTCCCAGGTGACCGCGGAGGTGACTCACGTTGTGATGTGCACAGGTACGCTTGTACACGTCCGACTAGGAACTCAAGACAGCTCTTGTGCGTGATTGCAGACAAGTTTTTTAAAGGGACGGTCAACCCCCAAATTCATTTATATGACATGGCAACCATTTTGTCACTTTGTCAGCTGAAAATGACATCACGGTTGCTCAGGTAATGACTGATCACAGCTTAGCTTGCGAATGTCACATGACCAGTCTTAGAAAACAGGTGATTGGTTGTTATCTGAGCCCTGAGCAACTGTGATGTCACTTTCAGTTGCCGGCATGTGGCAAAATGGCCCCTGAGATGGATAAAAATGGGTGGATTTTGCTTTTTAATTCATATTCCTCAAACACAATATTAATCAGGAGGCTGTTTTTAAACTAGTGGGGTTGCAGGCTACATTTTGTTTGTGTTGACTTCCCCTTTTAGATTTTTTTTATACTTATATACCCTTAAGGAGAAATTCAACTTACACTAGGTTGCAGTGCAGATGCAAAGAAACACATAGAAATGGACAACCTTGTTTTAAAGTTGTGGGAAAAGTACTGAAAACGTAAACAGTTGGACATTTTAATTAAAAAGTTTATAGAAGTTCAAATTATGTTCGCCTGTACATGTTATAGCACATTTAAGGAATTTCATCTGAACTTTTTGTGGTTAATGTGTCTATTTGTACAGCTCAATGGTACCTGCTGGTCCTTTGGATTGAATTCATAAATTGTTTTACAAGAGAAATTCAAACAAGCTCTGATACTTTTAGCTTTCTAGTTTAAGAAAAAGAACATTTTCATTCCCAGCAGTACTTTGCTGTTTTGTGTGGCTCCTTTAACACGAGTCTTTTGGAGATAAGCCGCCAACTTGATTCTCTTGCTCGTCGCTAATTACCCTCCCTGATAGATTACTTTTAATTTGCCGGCTCCAAAGCGCCACATTTCGACAAGGTGCTTGAACAGGCGGTCGTTTCCCCGGCAACCAAGAATCGGGGAACATTTGGCCTTCTGATCTGTGCAGGTTTAAGGTTTTGGAGGAGTGGAAGGTGTGTCGACAATACGAAATTTAGATTAAGATCTTGTAAATAACACAATGAAATGAATACAAAATAATTCCTGCTCCTTCATTTTTCTTCACTAGATGAACACCTGGTATGTGAACGTACCCTCAAATACTTCCTCGGTATTGCAAGCAGGAAGTGGGTGGTGAGCTTCCAGTGTAAGTAATGCTTGTTTGTTTTTTGTTTTTATGCATTACTCACTGTTATGATTTGTATGGTGACAGTACGTCCGCCTCTGTGACAAATTTAACCCGACACTTGCGAGGCTGTGAACTTCTCATTTGCTCCTCGCAGGGATTGCGGAGTGCTTCAAGCAAAAGAAACTCTTGGACGAGGTACGCCTGTCCCCGTATTGTGCTTCCGTGTTGAATCAAAGCCGCTTGACGAAGCTTTCCACGCCGTTACCCGCGATACACCTCATGCATTATTTGTCATCCATTTGCTTTCGCCTTCCCGGCATCTGGCGTAATAACTCCCCTGCGTCATCGTGCGCTCGTTATAAAACCAAATAAGTGTTTTTTCCAACTCGTGCTCGCCAGCCCGTCTGAGAATAGTGGCGTGCTTGGAATGTTTACCTTCACATTGTTGTGTTTCCCATCCATGCAGAGCTTATTTGAAGTACGAGGCGACGTGGTGAACGGGTCCGAGCACCTCGGTCCTAAGAGAGCTCGCACCACTCGTGACGACAATGTGAGTATACGACTTTGCGGTAGCAAAACTCGAAAGCTGGGGCACATTTGAATTGAATTAGGGAAGAATTTCAGGCTGGTTTTCATATGGAATCGTCTATCCAACTATCGGCTGCATTCGTTTGAATGAACAGATTACCTGGCACGCCAATATGTCCCGGAGGACATTAGTGTTGTCTAAATTAAAAATCTGCAACAGAGAGACTTTCATCACACAAAGCACCTCTGGCTGATGATCATTATAAACGGACAAGAGCTGAGGGGAAAAAGTCATTTTTCCCTCCACACAAATGCGTCCAACCTCACGCTGTATGAAATACGTGGCCACCATGGCTCAAGCAAGCCATTTAGCATTGCAATTTCCCAGCCAAGTGAGATGACCCTGAATGCAACAAAGTGCTGGCCCTCATTGTTGGATGGCTTGTTTTTCATTTTGCTGATGATAATGTCACGCCAAAGGCAGCCATGTTGGCTCTTAGTTTGTTTTTCAAGCAGGGAAGCATGAACCAGGTGTCAGCCAATTAATTGCTTCACATGCAATGACCTTTGTTTCCACAGCTTCTCATGAAGGGCTACGAAATCTGCTTCCAGGGACCTTTCACGAACATGACCACAGGTAAACACATAAATGGCGTGTCACATCACTCCAAGCTAATCACTGACCTCCAATGGCAATTTTGACACTTTTTAGGGATTCAACGGGGGCCTTGTTGGAAATTTAACATTATAATTATTTGGGATGTCAGGTGATTACAATTTTTAATTGTAATTGACTTCAATAATTAAGTCACAATTAATTGCAAATTTTGCATTTGTTCTAAATGTACAACAAAATGTAAAAAAATTTTTTTTTATTTTTCCTACTCTTGTTAACAAAAGTGGGGGGGGAAATAGGAATATGGCTGCATCTTTAAGTTATTGAGAGTAATTTGTTCATACATAAAATTGTGATGTACTGTAAAAAAAAAAAAAAAAGACGTGTGATATCGATTTGTGTTGGTCATTTTTTTGCCACTAGATTATATAATTGTATTTATAAGACGTTGGTGATAGCGCAGTGAATTTTTCTCTTCATATTAAGAGCTATCTAATATTTTAACATGAAGTAACTTGTGAATTTCTGCACATTTTTTAAATTGTAAAATACAACTTGACCTCAGTCTCCACAAATATATGCAGTATTATAAATTTTATTACTGCAAAATTTTGACGTGGACGTGTCGGCTGCGGTGCGACTGGAATTGCCCCAGTACAGGATTTACAAGTAAAGGGCAGTCATTAATCGTGTGTTAAAAAAAAAAAATTGTGGTGTTAAAGGAACTTTAAATAAACTAAACATTAATGCACTAATTTTGACACCCTAATTTTAAAATGTCCAAATGCTCGAAAATGGCCAGAAGTGCGGAGATCTGCTCTGAAAACAACTGGCAGTGAATGAGTATGCTCAAATGGCATTCAGCCCTTGTAAAAATTTCTCTCAGGACCCAAAAAGTTAGAGAAGCTCTTTGTCAGACAACAACAAAACAATTGCACCTGTCTGTGCTTGTGCCATGCTGGCGTGCTGGCTGCTGTTTTGTGGAATAGTAAATGATTCTCCGCTGCAGTGATGTCGGCGTCCTGCAGGCCTGCCATAGGCATCGGCGCAGCACAAGCTGACTTCAAACCACCTGAGTTGTTTTTATTATTCTGTATACCGTGCTCAACCCATGTATTAGTCCAGCACCCTATTCAATGATTTTATTTATTTATTTTTTTATTTTTTATTTTTCAAATGAAAAATTTCGCACATATTTTCGCTTAGAACAATGATGAGCTGGTGCGTTGACTACAAAGATGCTTATTATTGTCTGTTCTCTGCGGTGCTCACGTGAATGTTAATAGACGCCACCGCTAAGCTGAAATGCCAGAGGAGAAAATAATGGAATGATGAATGATGTGCTGGCAACACAGCATATCACCCGTCGCCCGTCTCATAGCATCCAACACAATTACGGCTTTGGTTGCCTGTAATTTGAATTTCAATGTTTTAATGTTGACATGTTTTTTCATCCTCCAGAGGAAATGGAGTGGATGGTGCAGCTGTGCGGAGCTGCGGTGGCCAAAGACCCACTCGCGCTCGACAAACGGGTGAGACTGTTTTTGCCAAAATTATCATTGATTCACATTTTGTCACAATCAAAATAGATTGGCCTTCATTGGATTCTGCTCTGCTATGGTTAAATGAATTATCCCTCTTCGTATTGTGTGTTTGGATGCTGCACTTTTAATGAATCCATCATTGCATATGGTTCATTTATATACACTATCAGTGTATTATTTAAATGTCAGTAAAGCACTTTGCCCGCTGCCAACGCTGCAATTATGATTACTATTCATGACCCCCTCCAGCTTGGTTCGTCGTCGAGCGTTTAGCGTGCAGATGCTAAATGAAAGCTAAAACTAGCATGAAAGCTGTGTTTATTTTACTAAGTCTGTTGTTTTGGTCTCACAGAAGTCCAATCAGCTGGTCATCGTTCAGCCTGGATCAGAGCCATGCTCGTACAGCAGTAAGTTTCATCATATCATACACAACACGCACCATTAATGTGTGAACCATCGCGTATCTGGATACCTTCCAGACAAGCCCGCAATAACTTGAAATCTGTACAAATAAGTTACCCTCCTCACACATTGATGTGTATCATATTCATATGCTGAACTTTGTTGCCACAGTCGTCTTTATTTTTTTCCATCCTTGCAAACAGAAAAGCTTCTGCTCCCTCCCACAATTCTCACACTCAATTAGTGTTCCCGTTTTCGTGCGAAACTCTCACCAAGTCTGACAGACAAGGTGGCAGACGTTCTTTCTCCCGACAAGACGAATTTGCCAGGGAGAGCGAGTGTGAAAGAATTCGGGCAGCAAAGAAATGGCCGAGAGCGATTGTCAGACAGTGGAGGGTGAGGCGTGAGATCTGGAGGTTGGAGGGGGATGGTTGTTCAAATAAGTAGGAAACTAAACAGGAAGCTAAAAAAATACATATTTACATTATATATAAGAGCAATAAATATTTATAACGGAATAAAAATGACTCAAAATGAAAAATAATACTTTATGTAAATAAAAAATAATACAACATATGTAATATATAATATCAAATGTAAGTAATATAATGAATACAATTTAAAACTGACTAGTTATTTACAATGCATAAAATATTTTTTTTAAATTATAGTATTACTTAACCAGTGAATGCTTTAAAATAAAATGTAAAAAATATTAGCCATGTACTGTTATGAATAAATGAAAATATTAGTTAAAAATACAACAAACGTGTAATATAAAATAATAGTGTTATTTACCAGTAAATGAAGAAAAATAATAAATGACATGCAAAGAGAATGTAACCTCTATGGTTATTTAAATATATACAAATATATACAAATAATGAATGGAAAACAGAAATACAGACTATATAAACATGAGAACATATTGAGACTGGGTAGAATAGAAGTTGGCACTTACGATTCTCAGGACTAACACTGGATGTATGACTAACATTTGATGGTGATTATGTAATCTATTGACAGCAGCTTGTTATTCACCGCACAGGTCTGGCAAAACAGGCCACAGTTGTGACTCGCGGTTGGTTGTTGGACTCGGTGGCCACCTACACTCTTCAAGGTTACGGAAACTACCTAATGAGCTAAGGACATTTGATCACATTTTTATTATGTTCTGTACATAAATGTGCATTAATAAAAGACCAGAGACATTTACAGTTAAATAATACAATAATAAATAGTGAACCAAAAATTAAATGGTCTGTATATTTTTTCCATTAGTAACTGGGGCTGGGTAATTAAGTGATTTGGAATCAGTCAAGTTTCATTGTCAGGACTGTTGTTAATTTTTTGAGGTTCATGTATTTCATAGCATGTTCTTGCTGAGAATCACGAGTTCATACATTCATTCTTGGCAGTATTCGGTTGCAGTACAGCAGTTGCACAATTAGCGTTGTTTTGAACAACAGCTGGCTGAAAAGAGCACGCGTGAACGGAAAACAAAACGGGAATGTCAGCACGTCTCCTCGGAGGCCTTTTAAATGCCAGATGTGCTGGTGCCAGGGTGCTGCTTTCTTCCAGTCAGCTGTTTTTTGTTTGTGAGGTTTTTTTTTTTGTTTTTTTGTTTTTTTACACCCCCATTCAGTGGCATCACTTTGAATGGAGTGTAGCGTTCCAGCAATGAATGGGATTTGCGTTTCTCCTTTATGAGGACATGCTTGTCTTGTTTGAATGAGTCCAATCAATAAGGTTATTTACAGTGCTTGTAATGCTCGCGGAATTTATAAGTCACAAGGTTCTCTCTTTAAGTGAGTTACGGCCTTTTGGCATCAGCGCCTTTGTGTACGAATCAGCCCGCTAGTTAGACATCCCAACATGGATGACACTCTCGTGAAGTAGTGGGCAGGCAAAATCAGCCTCGGAGCACAAACGCGAGCGAGCGGCTTTTTTCTCGCGCTGCCCTTAGGCGAAAATTCTTCATCAACAGCGGCGGAAGAGTGGTCGTTCTTGTTTAGCGCACTGTAACGAGAGAAGGCGTGTTTGTTGTCACGCGCTGTCTCGGATTCAATATTGTATTTACATTTACGTGATCTTCATTTGGTACATTTCATGTTTTGAGTCGTGTTGGCCAAACTTTTTATTTTACTTTTCCAAAAATGGAGATCTACAGGAAAGATTTTCCATATTAATGTCTCTCGGGTATGATTTTTTTTTTTTTTTTTTTTTTTTTTCCCTTGCCAGCCCAAGTCATTGTCTTTGACCCCACACATTTTTCTACCACATATATTTTTAATCCGTGCAAATGTACACGCCGTTTAAATGGCTCTTGCATTTTTGATAACTCCCTCCCCCCTCTCTAAGTGACAGGGTAACCTTTATTCTGTACTGGCATCATCGCCATAGTGTCACGTCCGTCGGGTGGTTTGAGGCTTGGCGCTCGTCTCGCTTAATTCCCAGTCTTCCTTAAATCCCTTCATGCTTGACCCTCTTATGAATAGAAAGTACAAAAAAAAACCTCGTCCAACTCACTAATTCCCTAATTTTCGGTTGAAACTAGGACTATTGGCTGATGATACGAATTGAGTTCCCGAAAAGTCTACACTTTGGAATTTCAAGTATTGGCTGTTTAGTACACGTGACAACAATTGCCCTGTTTGCTTCATTATTGGGCTTATTTATTTCTGGAGTTGTACAGGTAATAGTCACATTAATGTTGGAAAAGATTTGAAATGAATTCTCTTTCTACCTGGCAAGGTAAAGTAGTTCAAGGCTTCATCTAAACTGCAGGCTTTTTTCCCCCTTTCCTATCTCCATCAAGTCATTCGAACACTTAATAATGTTCTGGTTGTTTTTTCGGTCACTATTAGAATAAAAGCTCTCTTGGATAGTCTGTGACGATCAAGGTGCGAAGGAGATTTCATCACCTGGCAAAAATAATTCATATGGCCTTGAAAGCTGCAGCCTTCCCCTGTTCCAGCGTGTAAACGCTTAACTGTTGCCATGCCAACGTTTAACGCAACAGCCTGCAACCTGAAGAAGAAAGCGCTAGCCCCCACCCCTCGTAATAGAAAAGCTTTCTGAGGATTTTCTTAAGGGATTTTAACGGCCTTGCTTGTTATATAATTATACTTAGCCGTCTTCATGTTACATTGTTTCCTGAGACGTGCTTACATATCTACACAGTGGGGTGTTTGTTAGCTGTTAGCGTCAAAGAGGAGGATGCATGGGCATGACGGATGACTGTTTACTAAATACGCCCAACCGCTTTCAAGCCCAAGGCGAGAAAAGACTGAAACGTGACACATTTCACGTCCTCCCAACTTACCCGCCACAAATATTTCTTCTGGGGCTTTGCTTCCAGTGTTTAACCCTTACTTGATTTACTACAAATGCTACTCGAAAGTAAATGCAATTTCTGGAGGAATTGCGTGTGAATGCTGAAGAGTTAACACTGAAATGAAATGCTGTGGAATTGTTGAACAGGAGGATGTCAGTTTTTAATTATTTGAAGTGGTCATTGTATGTTATTTAAATTAGCCAATTTGGGTAATATTTAATTGATCCAGTATGCTCTGGGGTGGCCTAAATATATTTATGCTGGAGTGGTTTGAGCCATTGGAGAAATGTGGTCTGTATTTAAAATAATGGGAATGTTGTCGTAGAAAACGTTGAATAAAACAGCTACACAGTGTGACGAATGAGCTGAACATAAATTGGTTAATAAACAGCTAAACAGTTCCAAGTCTGAATGGTTGGAATTGGCCGACAAATGTGGAAGGAGTACAAATAATCATTCAATAATCATTATTATATTTTTCCATTAAAAAAATGTGGAATTTGGGGAACTTGGAAAATGAATTCCCAAAACGCCCTGAATGATGTGAATTTTTATTATTTAAATAATGTTGGAATCATTTGAGAAATGTAGAAGAATTCCGATTTTAAACATAATGAAAATAGTTTTCTTGGAATTGCTCTTCAGCATTCCCACAATTATCTTTTTTTTTTTTTTATTCCACAATACTTTTTTTAAGCATTCCGCATGGTAGCTTATACAAGCTCGAGTGCCCATCCTGTTGGTCTCGCTCTGGGCATGTGGTGTGACCTCTCCGCGTGGCGACGTGGTGGCGCTGCGAAATGTCACTTCGCTATCGCTCAAAGAAGCAGCGCCAGCAGCTTGGGGGGCCTTTAGCCTTTAGCCACGGATGCACAATCACACTTAAAGGTCACATAACCAGGCTCATGAATAATGGGTGTTACAGTTGTATTCATTTATGATGATGGTGTGAAATATGGAAAAAGTCATGTATGCGTGAGTTCCAAATATGATAGTTTTTTACAATCTAAGACTCATTGACGATTTGCTCGTGTAGTGGTACATTTATGTGGTTTTAGATCACAAAAGGCATTCCGACAATTACTAGTCTTCAGTTTTTTATTTCACTGTCACATGAATAAAATGACATCCAGGACCCATCTTTCTCCTTCCATTGTGAGTCACCTTCCCAGTGTTAGGACAATATTAATTTAACAACATTAATATGTGATGTTAATAATCAAAGCACTTGTGGTTTTAGGAAATTGGTGGTAGACTTTATAGTAGTGATAGACCGATATGTTTTTTTTTTTATGTTTTTTCGATACCGATACAGATTATTTGTAGTCAAGTTGGCCGATAACCGATATTTCAAGCCGATATTCATTTGCAGTAAAATGGGGAGGGGGGGGGAATTCTTTCAAACTATATATAATTTCTCACTGAGTAACAAATTCATGTGAATGTAGCTCATTTGGGGTTTTTGTTAGGGTTCGTAAAAACGTTTCAAAAAGATTTTTGCGGTGAAAAATTGTGTGAATATGTTCCAAATGTGTTTACGACAAATAAAAACTGACTGCGAACATCTTACAAATCCTGATGAAAACCCCAAATTCTCTACGTTCGCAAGTATCCCCTGCTCAGTGAGCTTTATCGGCCTTCAGATTCAAAACATGGCCGATGCCGATATTTGTCAAAATGCCAAATATCGGCGCCGATAATCGGGGTCTATCCCTACTTTATAGTGTGTCTCCATTATCCAGGTCGATGGGTTCTTTATGTTGTGCTTGGTTATGGTTGGTTATGTTTTGGTGGAGCTCCACCAAAACAAAACTGTATGGTTTACCTCACATTGTCCTTTTTGTCAAGCAGTGCAAAGACTTGAGACACAATAAATTATGTTGTCGCGCGGCTCACATGAGCGCGCAGCTCTTGGCGCGCTCCTTCCTGATAGCGGGCGGGTGCTCGTGAATCTCAGTCCGAGACGGCTGCTGCGAGACCCGCTTGAGCCCCCGCCGTGAGCCGGCGCGCTTGAGCGCAGGCCGGGGGGCGCGCGTCACCGACGCCAGGGTGGTGACGTGGAATACGTCGCGGACGGTGTTCTCCGAATACTTGGAGGTGCACTCGGCGTAGGCCACGGCGCCGATCTGTCTCGCCAGATGAGTACCCTACAAGGACAAAAAAGGGTTTTGTTTTAGTGTAACTCTCAAATAAATCACCCTGATAAAAGAGTGGGCCAGAACCGAAAGAATGAAGCAGCAAAACAATGAGGCGAAGGACGTTAAAGTGCCGGTCGAGTGATAATTCTTCGCTTTCAGCAGATCCTTTCATATTAAAACGATGTGCTTTTAGCTTTCTTCTGCAGCGTTTGAATCAGTACTTCTACTTTTACAAGTAGTTTTACGTAAGTATCTGTACTTCAGTGTTTGTACTCTTGCCACTCTGTTCACCAGCAAGAATATGACTCACTGTGCTTTTTTTTTGTGAGTCCCTGGTCACCTTTTTGTCTCTATGCTTTGAATTTGGAGCACTCCTCAGAAGGGGTTTCATTTCAAGGGTCAGTTCACATTAACTTAAGAAAAAAAAATCTAGTCTGCAATCAAAGTCATTGTTCTGGAAGTTCTCTTAAGAAAACCAAGTGAAGAGAAACATGCCCCTCGTCATGGTCAGCCAGTCTGGAGATAATGTGTCAACACTGAACTCGTTTGTATTCAGGAGGCAGTTGTCTTAATCAGGTCCAAAGGCTCTGTTATTAAAGTCTAAGCCAAGAACATTCAGATCAAATCACACGTGGGAAAAGTCAAGAGCATCAAAGGTAGTCTAATCTACCCTCTTATTTTTTGTAGTCAAGAGTCTACAGTCTTTGGTAAAGTTAAGTAAGTTTATAATACAGGTCTCGGTCTTAGTCAAAATTGGTCATGGCATTCTGTGGAAAATCTCTAAACAAAATTGTGGTCAACATGTTTTCAAGGTGCTATAACAGTGCTTTGGACATCTAATGTTTCAAGTCAAGAAGTTTGTTTTTTTGCAAGACGGATTGTTTCATATGGCATTTGGACAGGATGCGTCTCAGTCTGAACAGCTCCAAACATACTGATGGGTTCTGTTCCGATGTTGATCTTAGAATTATCAAATAGTTGACTGTCAATGGTGTAGATTACAGACGCCATCAATGATACAACTCCCAAGTAAAGACCAACAAATGTAGTCAAGTCGAGATAAACGATCTTTTGTTTGAAAGAAACAATCATCTTTCGTCTAGACTGAAATGTTTGTTATGGAGAGCTAAGTCAAGAATAATTTAGTGAAGTTTTAGTTCTGAGTAGTCTCCAGGTAAAGACCAACACCCCATGGTATGTTAAATCAGTGACCATATTTGGTATGTTTGCGGTGTACTTCAGGAATAATTGAGTAGACTTTAAAGGTCCAAAGTCTTAACACCAAAGTATCTTAAGTCAAGTAGCGAAGTACCGTGGAAGACAGTATGTTAGATCAAGAGACAGTCTTTTCTGAAGATACTCAAAGTATTTACCATAGATTTGTTGTGAAAAATCGAGATTGATTCAATGGCATTGAATATGATTCCGTTTCCAACATGGTTGCCATAGTTGTAGCATGCCTTTGTCTTTGTGGGCAGGATTAAAAGCTTTCTCCCACAAAACCTTTTTTGCTCAGATATGCCCAGGCTGCTTTTTTAGATGGGCAACAGTGAGCAGTTCATTCAAGTCAGTTCGCCAAAAGTTAGAATGAAAAAGACGAGGTTAAAAGTGGTTTGTGTTCATCCAAATTCCAACTGAAGTCGCTTGATGTCGGATGTAAAAGCTTAATGCTGCAATTACTGTCAGGACAATGAGGGTTGTTACCTTTTGCTTTGATGGAGAATTGAAAAAATAATAACTTGTTGGCTTTCCAGAATAGGGAATTCACATTTACATGAAAATAGGCTATTAAAATTCATGCACGGCAGTGCTCCTTCCTTCAAGACACAAACAAAACAATTGTATTGGTGCACATCCCGTGTTTGTCTTCCTGCTTTGTTCAGCTCTGTGAATTTTTGTATTTGTTGAAGCGAATCTGCTGCGAAACTTGCACATTTATTTTTCAGAGGGTTTGTGGAAGTGCGCCGGGACGCAAAGTAATCAGCTGCGTTTTGTTTAGGGGAACGGTCTTGAGTGGTGGAATACTTTGAAACAGAGTTACTATGCGTGCGCATATTTTAGGTGGGAATGGGAAACAAAATGGAGAAAAGGAATTTCTCTTCACCTGTTCGTGGGTGACAGGAATGAGTCTGTGTTTGGAAAGCTCCCTCATGATGTTGACGTCCGTCCTTAAGTCCAACTTGCAGCCCACCAGCACCACTTTGGCGTTAGGACAGAACTCCTGCGTCTCTCCTTGCCACTGCAGAAACAAAAGTTAACCCAAAACAGTATTATCTTAGGGGAAAAAAAAAAAAAAGACTGAAACCTTGAATAGCAATCCGAGGTTCCCTGTACGTTAACAAATTTCAACAACAGTAACTTATCACAGAGCGTGGCTCTTCAAATCTTTCTCTGTTGGATGTCTCATTGTTTCCTCCCGTCCTGGCACTGGCAAATCCACTTGTACCGTTTCTCCTTGCTTACAAGGAGATCTTTTCTCACGGATTGTCTGGACGAGCCGTCGTCGCTCGCTTCGCTTTGCCGAACGCCAAGCAACCAGTGAATGGCAGCAGTTTAGATGAGTCACAAAGGATCCACACGAATAAAGCGGTGTATTGTCTTCTGCTAATAATGCAAATCAGTCAGCATTTTGTGAGGTAGAGTGGGTGATCTGCTCTCGGAGTTGTGTGAGTGGCTAATCAAAGGAGGAACATAAAGGTTGTCCTTAGTTAACTCCAATGACGTAATGATTTTTTTTTTTTAAGCAATCGTGTAGTACATAGTATACAATGATAAATTTTCTTTTGCTCAATGTTCAGTGCATGCATTTCTGCTCCGTGTCTACCTTAACAGCTATGCTAATCTTCGCTAGCCCGGCTACAGCATTTCGCAACATATGTTAGCGTTAAGCTACTTGACTCTCATTTGATGAAATTTGGTTCACTTGTTGGTGATTAAAAGTAATGTAAAATGGTTAATTCTCTTTTTAATTCTCCGTTTTTAACCGTTGCTGCTCAGTGTGTGTTAGGTCGCAATTGTTTTAAGGTTTAAAATTACTGTGACAGCTATGCTAATCTGTTAGCCACGCACCAGCATTTCATAATATACTGTACCTTAGTATACTTGACTTTTGACACAATTATATAGCTTTGTTCGCTTTTTGGTGAATAAATGTACAATGTTTATTTATTTATTTTTGTATGTTCTGTTTGTATTTGTTGCTGCTCTGTGTGTGTTAGGTAGCAATCGTTTTAAGCTTTAACATGACCATAACAGCCATGCTAATTTCGGTCTACGGTGTTTCACAATATGCTAGCGGACTATCATTCAATTAAATTATGTGGTGTGGTTTTACATGATGGTTTTGAAGTATCCAATTGTTTTGTTGCACAGGGTTAGGGTCAGTTTTTCCGATAAACCTGAACTGGGAGTGACAAACGGCTTCAAGCAACTCAACTCTCTCCACATATGTCGGACCACATAGCTTCTTGTCTGTGGGTTTAAAGCGTGCAGGAGAAGTTACACTTTTTGAAAAATTTTTTTGTATATGGTCTATTATGTGAATTTTCACTGCGGGTGTGTTTCCTGTGTTCAACTGGGGCTCACTGTCGTCATCATTTTATTGTTCTGTGCACGTAATACACTTAACAAATGAACACGCATGGACCTCCAGGCACTTTAGAAAGCTAGTGAGTTCCAGTACGTTGCAGTGCTTCTGGCAATATTTAATGAATTCATGCTATATGACACATACTGTATGTAGGATCCTGCTATTTTTAGCCTTGCCTGAGGCTTGTCATTGCGTTCACTAATAAGAGCGTGAATATTTTAAATGCTGTTTTTATCTGGTTTTAGCTCAGTAAATTGGAAGTGATGATTTGGTCTGCTAATATTTGGCAGATTGTGTTATACATGGTGTACCGCTCTTGTATGACATTTCTTACTTGGTCTATCAAGGATATTGGCTAGTATACTGGAATACCATAGGAAATAAACATACTTTTTGCTACTACCAAAACTCTAAGGCATCAAAGTTATGAATCATATTAGTCAGGCGATGCCTGATGAGTCATTTCTCCTAAAATAAAGATTTTAGAGACAACAAAGGACACCGAATTGAAAAATAGAAGCGATTAAAACACAAGAGCTATTTTTCAAACTCTGGGGAGGAAGAGCGAGAGAGCTAAAGGATAATTGAAGGGCACCATGAGGGCTCACTCTGTCAAGCGCGGTTATTAAAAACACACAATGACGCACGGCATGGAAACACATTGTCATCTTTGCACGGATTAGTCAAGCACGTATAATTGTTTGCCTTATTTTTTTTTTTTGTGTTTTGCGCTCGAAGTTGAATTGAAAAGTACTGCCCGATGTGTCACTGTGGCATCTCCCAGCATGCATTGTGCAACGTGTGAACTCATCACGTGAGGGCAGAGTTCAAGTTGGCTGATTGAATAATTTGTCCACCCTGCATTGTGATGCGTCTTTTTCTTGTGATGATGATGATGTCAAAGTGTGCTTGTGCGGAATTTATCAACAAAAAAATGAATACATATTAAATCTCAATACTGAGAGAAAATAAAATTGCAGTTAGATTTTCAAAATAAGGATTTTTTTATGTACAGTTTGCACAACCTAAGAAGCATTTCCATTATCAATCATTAATTGAGCCATTTTGTTCCCTAAAATGTCAAAAGTACAAACAGGAACGTCACACTGACCTTCTTCACCACGCTGTCCAGCGTCTCTGGACGGCTGATGTCGAAGCAGATGAGGACGGCATCCGAATCGGGATAAGCTAACGGCCGCACATTGTCGTAGTAGGCGGAGCCTGTCAATGACACACAAAAAAAAAATTACACATACTTGACCAACCAACATTTACAGATGGATGACTGACTGTTAGTCATATTTTTTGTTATAAGCACTAAGGGACATTTTTTTTTTTTATTCATTCATTACTAATATATGATTATCAGAATTTTAATCAGCCAAATATCGCATGCAGTTGAGTAATTTATGGCCCACGGACACTATATGTGGTACTTATTTTGTTGAGGATTTGACTTTTTTTATGCTAACGTGATTAATCACAAAGATGAAATGTGATTAGCAAGCACTCGGTGGTTGACAATGATGAGTGGGCGAAAGTTTATGTTTTTAGAAATGACCGAGGGGGCGGTCCATTACTCAAGCGAGCGACATATCGTGAATGGGTCATCACCACCTAGTTGACAATGTCGTTTTATTCTCCCAGGGGGCCCGGGGTGAATTAGGGGCATTGTGACAACATTCCAACGCCACTTGCATCCTAGTCCGCAACATGTTGTGCTTTTGTGGCCAAAATAACGGCTGCATCAGCACATTGATGTCGGATTCCAGTAACATTCCACAACGCAATTTGTTGTTGTCCTGCAACAAATGATGCAAGAAGCACACTTTTTGTTTTCTATATTTATATATACTATTTTAAATGTATTTCTTGAGCTTGTTTTTGGTTATTTACATAATTATTTATAGATAGCTTATCTAGAAAACTTTATATTATGTAGAAAACGCTAAGAAATGTATATAAAGTATGTGTATATATATATTAGGGGTGTGAATCTCTCCGATAAAAGATTCGATATGTGCTTTGATATGTACACGCATATACAGCCAATATTTGATTTTGTTTAGTGTGGTTCATTAAGTGAGCACAAGCCACCGTGACAGGCTGCAGCTGCACTCAACCCATCATATTTTGTGTCCATAAACTCATTTTTGTTTTGTTTTAATCAAATTACTGTCAAAACAGGAGAGCGTGCTGCCAGTAAAAGCGAATCGTTAAAAGTAAACAAACCACTGACAATTTTCATCTCTGGAGACTGTTCGTTTTGCGTCTGGTGTCATTTAAGAAACAATACGGGGGCTTGTGCGGCTGACTGGAGGAGAGACAGTTGAAACTGCTTCATAGCTTGTTTGCGATAGGAATAATAAAGAGTTGAAGTTGTGGACATGGACGCACACAACTCAAATCTCAAGGTTTTCCTTATGTCTAATAATCCATGTTCTGTGCTAATGTGTATTGATCCAGGAGCCTTTTTGAATCTACTCACTGGAGTCCTTGTACTAGTAGTAGTCGTAGTAGTATGATTCCCCTGGAGGCCACACTAAGAAGCCTCAGCCCATCTGTCTCCATCCAAAATAAAGGCCCTTAAAGAGCCTCCAGCGTCGACCACTGGTGAACATTTTGCAATGTCAGTGGACATTAGGCGAGTGCGGGAAGAATACTTATAAATAAATTAGCTACTTTTGTTCTTACAGGCTTCCACCAGTGTTACACAATTAAAGCACACTTATGTAAAACCTGCATGTGAGCCCTTGGGTGGATTGAAGTGGATGACAAATTCAGCTGGAAGGAGCCGTTCGGAGAAGGGTTTTTACAATCGAAGGTCTTTGTTAGTAGAATTTGGCTTGTTATAAAATATAACTTTGAATATGTTATGACTATAGTGACATCAATTTGTTGGGAGTTACAAACAATACAACCTATCACGTTTATATTATTCATAATTGGCCCGATTATCAGTATGTGTGTACCCCAAGTCTATTGATCATAAATATTTGAATATTTACGATTGTCTGCCTTCACCGTTTTATATGCAGAATAAAGATGGAGTTGGAAAAATGACTTTATATGCAGAGTTTAGATAGAGGTAGAGAGACTTTTAACGCACCCCACACCATAGAATAATCGCTCTGGATAATCTTTTTAGATGCATCCGACCATCTTGACTGGCTGCAATCGGAAAGGGTGTGAAAAATTGTAGATAGGTATGTTATGCATGTACCCACCCTGCCTTAGACCATTTTGTTTGCTATCACAATCTGTGAGTCGATGAATCGTAAATGTTAAACAGGTTTAACATTTACGATTGTTGGCTTTGGTTTTCTCAGCAGATTTAGGAGGAAAACAATCAATTGACAGAGATTCGCACAAATCGGGACCTCATTGAACTTGAGGTATAAAAAAAAAAAATTGCTCAAATTTGGCCTGATTATTTTATTGGTGTACAGTAACCTGGTTTAGACTTTTTGTTTGCTATCACAATCACAAATTACGTCTGTTGTGTATATATTAAACAGTTTAATCATTTACAGTTGGCCTTGACCATTTTCTGAGCAGATCGTATCGAAAAATAACTCACCACAGATTAATCGCCAATGATCATCTTTCAAATGATAATTGGGCATTCGCTAACTTTGACCTGAAAGGTGGGCAAAAAAATGCTAAAATTTGGATTGTCATGGTGTGCAGTGCACTAGAGATCGTTTAATTACTATCCCAATCACGCAGTCCTTAGATCGTAAATATTAAACAGGTTCAACCTTTACAATATTCAGCTGCTAGCAGTCTTCCGAGCAGATTGGGGAGAAAATGAATAACACACACAGGATAATCTTGATGGAGACATCAAATCTTTGCTGACAATATAAAGGGTGAAAAATATTCAAATTTGGCCAGATTATCTGTAGATGTATAACAACTCTTAAGATGAAACATTTCTCATTTATTTTCTTCTTTGGCAATGAAAAATTTCAAATGCAAGCGATGTTCCTCATTTAAACTCATTCAGACACTTGCGAGGTGTGTCAACTACTTTTCCCACTCATTTCTTCATATTTTTCCATTCATTCGCTATCAGGCCGTGTAACCGTGAACTTCGAGTTGAGCAAAGTGGGATATAAAGTTTTAATGAGGCAGAATGTCTCCAGTGAAACAACCTTTTAATGAGCCCTACCGAGCACCTCTTCTTAGACGCCAAAAAAATCCCAACCGGCGGGCATATTTATCTAGTCTACATTTATACTAAATCTTGTTAGCAATTTTCAACGCTCTTATCGACTTCTTCTCACACTCAGTCGCCTCTCGGAGTGAAAATCCACATTTCTTTCGTCAGTGGAGCTGAAAGCTGTAAAATGACTGATAAGAGACAATCGGGCTGCCCGTTCTATCTTTTCGTCTTTGGTGATGCTCTGCATAATTCACGAGCGTGCGCTCACACACACCTTTAATCCTCCCTGATGACATCTTCCATCACAGCGCAGTAATTCTCATTAATATTAAAAGCATGTTTGTCTTTTTTTTGACTATCTTTCTTTCTTACACATTCCCGCTGTGTTTTGTGATCCATTTTTCCGCCGACTCAAACGGCGCGTTGATATGATTATTATTCAGTAGCGAGCAAACAAACATAAGCCGAGTGCGGCTAATTGCTTAGCGTACTCGCGCGCGTAAACAATCTGAGACGCCCTGCAGAGTTGATGATGTTCCGTCTCTCGCTTAAAATGTCAAATTTCTTGATTTGTTTTCATCCCCGTTGCGTTTGTTTGCCGTCATAAGTTTTCTTAACACTTGGAAACACTTATTCAGTATTAAGAAATTAATAGTGATATCATATTACCCGAACGCGATGTTGTTTTTATCATATTTCTTGACGTTTTTGTGGATTCAGATTAGTTTCTTTTTCTCTATTTCTCAGCCTAATGCAGTGTTTTCCAACCTTTATTGAGCCAAGTACTCCAAAACGTTTGGGCTATTGGCCTTTCGGGTGAAGTTAAACAGGATTCGACATTAGCGGTTAGCTAGTGCGCCGCTGTGCTCTCTGGGCTAGTAAAAAGTCAAACAAGCTACATTTGTTTTGTGATGGACCAAATTACTTTTATCCACAACCGGTACAATTGTTGGATAAAGGGGCGGGCATGAATGATAGTTAGCATCATGGTGCTAGCTTTTGCTAGCCTGATCGTCACTAGCCTTCAGAGATTCATACGATGGCAGCGTGGAAGCATGCAATGGCGGCGAGGAGTTTCCAGATTATTGTATCCAGTAATTCACAGACAACAAATATGTGCTTTCGAGAATTTTTATTCGTCAAATTTTTAGGACAAGATAAATATGACTCATAGATAAATATGGTCTCATAGATGTGTAGCTAATGCTAAGTAATATTTTAATCATTTCTTTTTATTTATTTCTTTGCCGCCGGGCCTTGAAAGTATGTCTTCACATGAAAATGGCAGAAATTGTTGGAACGTCAATGCTAAGTAAATATTTTAATAATTTTGTAATTGATTTATTCTTTGATGCAGTAATAATTACTTTGTACAATCATATTGTCTTGATTTAATTGAGGTTAATTAGTTCCTCAGGCATCGGATTATTCCATTCTAACTAAAAGGGCCTCATTTTGCAGCATTTAATTCAGTGCGCTTATTTCTATGAAACGGGTTTGTAGGAAAATTTGTATTTTTTTTGCCAGCAATAACCCTGTAAGACTGCACAATAATCATGACCAAGGATATCAAACTGACATCTGGCTTTCTCCACTTGACATTAAAACTCACTCCCTCATGCAGTTTTTGACCCGCTTTCATATCAAATCAACCTCTTTTTGCAGATTGTCGAGCATGTGCCAAAAGCAGCATCACGTTGGAGGTCGGACATGTTTAGGCACCTGAAACTCGAACAGAATATCCTCCTGACGACCAGGAAAAAAAAAATAGTGTCCAATCATGTTTATTTTTTATATTCCCCAATCTTTGTGAAGTAACTGGAATACTGCAAAATAAATTTTTGAAAAAAAAAAAAAGTTTTTATTTTTAAGCTATGATGTGTCCACTACAGAGGACATATTTTATAAAACTTAAATGCTAGGCTCTAATACAGTTAAAATAATTCAAACAATACTTTGTGTTCTTAAGAGTCTCATAGAAAAAGTGTTTGCACTGAGGGAAGCCATTTTCTTTTATGATGCAATCAAAGGTAGCAAAGCCCCACCCCTACACATTTGGTATCATTGGAAAAGCTTGGAAGGTCCTCTATAGAGCACAAGAGGAGTTAATTCAATTGTATGCACTTGGTGGGAGATATTCAGGTTTAAAAAGGTCCACTACGTAGGACAAATTTGAATTGCTGGTAGTCAGGAGGATATGTATGATATATACAGTATGAGTCTAAAAGAAAGATCCAAAAGCCCAACCCCCCCACCCAAGTTGACCCTCCCGTGACATTGAGACTTAGACACATAGAGTCCATTGATTTTCAATGTGTCCTCGCTCTCCTAATGGAGCCGATCAGCATCGGAGAACCTGCCCAACCCTCCACTCCAGCACTTAAGAGCGCAGCACTTTACTTTGACACCGTCTCCCAGTGTCTCGTCACTATTTTTGGTGACTCAAACCTTTCAAAGCGCATCGCAAACTACAGCACTTGAACCAAAAAGCACCAAGTAAATAAAAGCCTCATTTCCAGATGCTGCGTACAAAGCAGATCTGGCGCCGGGGCTTTCAAGGAAGTAATCGGAGGTCATCGGAGCCGCTCATGAATGATGGATGTGTTGTTGGGATGATCCCGCTGATGGATGAAGGGATGAAAGGTTGACAAGTGCTGTAGAAGAAACGTCGAGCTTTCTAATTCTCTTTGTTCCATATCGTCATCAATGAATGACCTGCCCCAGCTCTTTTAAAAAATCAAATGTTTGGTGTCGAGATAAACATGAGGAGGATGAGCTCTGCTGAGAAGGAAATGAAAAAACGATTAAGAGAGCAGGCGGGGAGTCGTGAAGGCGGATTGCGGTAACAGAAGAAGAAAGAGCGAGTGAGAGTGCTGAGAGAGCGGCGCCTCGATACAGCGGGACTCCTGACCTTCACACCTTGGAGGACCAGTGGAAGGACGAAGTGCAAATGAGGAGGAGACCTCCGCGAAGGCTGAACATTTCCAAACATGTCCAAGTGACTCATCCATCCATTTTTGATATTCTTTATTTGAGCCGCGGGTGAGCTGGAGCCGATCCCAGTAGACTTTAGGCGAGAGGCGCAGTCAGACCTGGACTGTCGCCAGCCAATCGCAGGGCACGTAAACAATTATTCAGACTCACATTTAGAACCTTCATTCAAGCATTAACCTCGAAAGAGCTGTTATAAGAAAGGGAAAAAAACAACGGATGGATGCATTGTGTGATGTTTGCATCATACTGTACGTCTCGCCCAGCACTGATGTCAAAAGCCCGTCGATCTGGTCTGTCAGGATGCACGAATAATGGAACGCACACTCATTGTGTGCAAACCAGTTATTTGTTGTTGTTTGTTTTGCAGCCGTTTGTTACATCAGTCCAATTGAAATGCTTCCTCTCGGAAATTTGAGGTTCACAAATATAACTTCAGTGGGCAGATTTGATATCTAAAACCAAGCTTAATGACACTCACTCTTCTCACACACGCATGCTTTCTTTCACACACACATACTCACGCTCACACTAAAAAAAAATTGTTTAAAAAACAAAAAACAATTTGGTTTAAAAAAAAAAAAAAAATCAAAAACACGCACTTGGTCCACTACTTGGGTCAATTTGAGCCAACTGTTCTGTACAAAAGATTTATTATTATTTTTTGTTTTGTTTTGTTTTTTTAACCAAAATTTGTGTTTTTATTTCTTACCATTTTTTTTACCCAACTGTCCTGTACTAAAAATAAATAAATAAATAAATAAATAAATGGTTTGTTTGAAACAGTACAAAAAAAAAAGACCCAATTTTTGTTTTCTTTTTTCAGAAAGTTGGGTCAAATTGACTCATAGTGGATCAGTCCAGATTTTTTTGCCCAAATTGAGTTTATTTTTTTTATTTTATGTTTTTTTATTTTTTATTTTTTTATTTTTTTTTTTACCCAATTGTGTAATTCTGTACAAAATAACCATTTAAAAAAAAAAAAAAATTTTTTAAAGATCCTTTTTTCTTTTTCCATAAAGTTGGGTCAAATTGACACACATAGTGGATTAATCTTTTTTTTACGTTTTGTTTTTTGTTTTTGTCAAATTGGGTTATTTTTTTACCCAATTGTTCTGTACAAAACCAAATTTGGGGGGGTTTGTAATTTAAAAAAAAAAAAAAAAAGCCATTTTTTTTCTTTTTGCAGAAAGTTGGGTCAAATTGACCCAAGTCGTGGATCAGTCCAGTTTTTAACCTCACTGTATAGCTCTCACACACAAACTCACATTGTCTGTATTTTCAGTCATGCTCGTACACTCTCATTGTGTCACTCGCACATTTTTCTCATGCACACTCACGTTCTCGCACACACATCTCACACAGTGACACTCTCACACACTCCTCTCACTTGGTCACAAATGCTCGCAGCTTCTCATATACCATACTTGCACACAAAACTCACTTTGTTCTTTTTGCACACTTGCTCTTTCACACCCTCTCACTCACAATCACTCTTAGCCTTTGCATCCACACACATACACACCAAACTGACACATGCTCTTGCCCTCTCTCACACATTTCCTCTTGCTCACAATTCTTCCCATTTCCACACAAACTCTCTGCACACCAAACACTTAATCTGTTTCTCTCTCTCACACACTCAATACACACACCCAAAACACACCCTAAAAAAAACTTTCAAAACAAGACCTGACCTGCAAACTAAACTCAATCTCCACATCAGTAGCTTAAGTCCATTTTGGGTACCAGAATTGTTTGCTTTTGAGTTAAAAAACGCATTTCGTAAAATATTGTCTCAGTTCTAACCTATTTGTCAAGATTTTACGCACCCCCATTGAAATCCCTGACCTTTTAAACAAAGAAACATACCTGACGTGTCCCACATGTTGAGTTCGATACGCTGCTTATCGATCTCAAAGCTGGCTGTGTAGTTCTCGAACACCGTCGGGACGTAATTCTGCAGAGAACAGACGCAATATTAAAGCAGCCTGGGTTGTCCTTCTAATATGTTCAAAACTATTTAGTATTTCAATGAAAATTATTCATATAATATTACGTAAGTGACAATCCTTGTTTTCCTCGTGCGTCATGCGTAAAAGCGCACGGACTTTCCGTCAACTCATCTTGACCGAATACAATAATGTATAAAATGTTGTTGCACGCTTACCTCTGGGTACGAGTCTTTGGCGAAAACGTGCAGCAGTGCCGTTTTTCCACACTGCGTGTCCCCGACTACTACGATCTTACACCGGAGCGGTCCTTTGCCCTCCATCGCGCGTCCTGTGCGGGGGTCACTGCGTGCCTCTTGTCATTTAAACTTATATGTCCATCCAACGCCAACAAAAACAAAAACAACGAAAACGAAATGCGGCGGCGATGATCCCTTGTGAACGTCACTACTACTATACAAAACAAACTTGTTCAGCTACACTCGGGAGAGGAGGAGGGTTTGATGCGCTTGCATGCTCTGAAGCGCCACAAGAAGGCGGCGGCTCTAAACAGTCAAGTGTGAGTCATTGGCTACGTGACTTCCGGTTTGGCATCACAGCGATTATTCAAAATAAAACGTGTGATTATATCCAGTCGCTTTCATGCTTCTGTGAATGCGCTAGATATTGACTCCAATTTTGTTTTATTTTGAAGGCCAAACCACAGCTTACGGCGTTTTGAGCCGCACCGGTTCGAGTTTTATTCCGTTGTTTATACAGATCACGCTTTTATCATTTTATTTACAATATGGGGTGAGCTGGAATTTTTTAATTAGACCATATAATGCCATCAAATGCTAAAAAAAGAAAGAAAAAATAATTTTAAAACATAACCATGACAGCAACAAGATCTACTTCTGTGGCTATTTGGCGCCATCTTGTGTCGAAATGGTATAATGCAACGATTCCTGTTCAGTTCACATTTATTTATGTAGTTTAGCAACAAAAATAGGAAACCCACTTGGCCGATGGGTAACCTGAACTTTGTGGAGTGTTGTCAGAGGGATAACGAGTTAAGCTTCAATTTTGAGCCGCACCTGTCCAGCAAATATTAAAACCAGCTCTTTTACCGTTTGAGCTTGGTAACTTACGATCAGTTTGGAAATAAACGGTTTGAGTATTTGCCTTTTTCCACAAATTTTTATTGTGAAAATATAATCTGGAAATGTTTGTAAAAACAGCCCAAAAGTTGATCAACACACTGTACTGCATATTTTTGTGACAATATCAACCGGAAGTTTTTGCAAAGTCATTTTTTAAATGATTTGCACCGTTTCGATTTGCTTGATTTTATTTTGAAAACCGGAAGTATTCTTTTACAGACCACTTGTTGTGAGCCCGCTGTGCGCGTTCACGTCAAAACCGTGCGGTGCACTTTGCCAACTTTTATGCTCCTTCTTCCTCCCCCTCTCACCTCACATTAACGCTGACAACCACTTTGATCGCATGTTTTCACACTGAGCCACGCACAGGCTCGAGTAATCGATCCGAATCCATCCCCCCCCAAAAAAGTGGTCATGTCTGGCGAAGAGGCTCCGACTCAGCAGCCCAACCCTGCGGCGGGAGCTCCGCAGCCTCTCTCGTGTCGGTCCCTGGTGCTCACCGGCTACGGTGGGTACGACAAAGTCAAGCTGCAGGTGAAGCCGTTTGGGCAGCCGAGTCTGAAGTCCGATGAGGTTCTGGTGCGAGTCAAGGCGTGCGGGCTCAACTTCGCCGAACTGATGGGCAGGCAGGGGCTTTACGAACCGCTACCTGCCCCGCCGGTCACCCTCGGCATGGAGGGGGCCGGGATCATCGAAGCGGTCGGAGAAGGGGTGAAGACCCTAAAGGTGAGGATTTACCAAAATAAAATAACCCCTAGTATGCATGTATGTATTTATTTTTTTATCTCTGACTAAAACTTAGATTTAATTCTTTAGAGTGCTACTATTTTTTGTTTTAGATTAAGTCTTCTCATTTTCATTACTGCAGCAGAATTGTGTACACATATTGTGAAATGTGTGCTATATTGTGCCTCAGTGCGGTTAAAAATCTTAAAACTAAGCTTTATTTTGTAGGGGACTTAAAAACACTTTACATTAATTGCCTTTAATTCACAGCTAATCCTCACCTGACTACTTACAGGAACTAAGGTCACATAATGATAAAAAGTGCTGTGTGAGCAAAGTCGATCTATGACGGGTATGATTATCTCGGGTAATAAAATAAGATATAAATATGGGTCCATAGAGGGACACCATACCATGTCGCAAAATATCAGGAATTAGAGAAAGCCCATTTTTCTTTTGTGGCTCTCTTGCTGCATCCTGCAATGTTGTTTGCTTCCTATTCGACATTCCACATTATTTGTATACATTGATATGAAATAAAATGATGTGGGCGTGGCTGTTTCGTAAGCTGCAGATGTGTTTGTAATTGTTCTGCAACGTTTGAGCTGATCCAGATGCATGCAATGAACGTGTCTTGTTATTGTTGAGTCCATATCATTTATTTACTTCCTTGAGAAGAATTTGCAACATTTTTTTCCTGCTTATCATTGCAGGCAGGAAGTAGTAGCCGCTTTTAACAGGATGTGGCAAAATACTCACAATCTGGCTTGTGTTTCCCGTGGCCTTCAGTTTGCGCCGCCAAAAATAGCCCACATGGCACACAAAACAAAATGGGGACTTAGTTTTTCATAACCATGATATATGTAAAAGAAATTAGTCTTTTTTTTTTTTCTTTTTTTTTTGCCATTTGTGACTCAAAGGTGACCGAAAATAGACTCAAACTAAAATCTCAAGTATTTAACACTGATTTTATTTTATTTTTTTTACTTAATTTTTTTTTTTTTTTTTAAGTGAATTATTTGGCAAAATGCAGTGCAGTGCTAAGATGCAACCTGTGGAGGTGCTGTTGCTTCAGTCTCGACTAGTTTGCTAGCTGGAGAAATTGTTTTAAAAAATGTTAACTACCATCTAATTTCAGTCAAATTATTCAATTAATTGTAAATGTAATTTTTGGTTTTATGATGATGCACTGCATTTTCACAACCTGTAAACGTGTCAGGTTGGCGAGCGCGTGATCGTGATGAGCCGCAGCGGCATGTGGCAGCAGCTGGTGGTGGTGAGCGCCGGGCGCGCCTTCCCCATGCCCGAGTCCATGAGCTTCGAGGAGGGCGCCGCGCTGCCCATCAACTACCTGACGGCGTACCTGATGCTCTTCCACATGGCCAACCTCACGCCGGGCAAGAGCGTGCTGGTCCACATGGCGGCGGGTAAGCCAAAGCGAGGCCTTGAATTTATGCTGCCAATAACTGATAGTGGTTAATAATTTGTAGGTGACATTCATGTGCCAGTGTTTGCTTTCTATCGATATCATTGTGATTAAATCCCAACAAGGTACATTATACTTAGTCCTTAAAGAGGATTTATTATGGAAAATATTCTTTTCAAAGTGAAAATAAAATTCTATGTCCAAATTTGAATGATTAAAACCAACAAAAAATAAAATAAAAATCCTCCTCCTGGTATTTACGCCTTTCTCACTTTTATGTGCGTGCACTTGTGGCCAACAACGAGGCGCTCGAAAGCAGTCACACCAGCGTGGAGGAGTTGCATAATGGCTATTTAGTCGAACATTTTAAAAATAGGATTAAAAAATTCCCCCCTCCTGCTATTTGCACCTTACTCACTGTGACGTTTGTGCACTCGCGGCCTACAATGAGGCACTCTAAAGCGGCCACACCAGCCCTGGTCCGTACACTGGCTGTCAAGTTGAACTCTATAAAAATAGGAAGAAAAAATTCCCCTCTCCTGGTATTTACACCTTTCTCACTGTGACTTGCGTGCACTTGCGGCTGACGATGAGGCGCTCTACAATAAAATCAATCTTCCATAATACGTCCACATGAAGTTGTTACTTTTGTGCATGTGCATGCACGCAGGTGGCGTGGGCATCGCCGCCACCCAGCTGTGCCAGACGGTGCCCGACGTGACCGTCTTTGGCACGGCGTCCGCCTCCAAGCACGACATCATCACCCAGGTGGGCGTCACCCACCCCATCGACTACCGCACCAGAGACTACGTGGAGGAAATTCATAAAATTAGTCCCAAAGGTCAGATTCTGTCCTCTCCTTACTTTACGTATTTTTATTTTTTTGTCTTCCTGTTTACATGCATTTGCATTTTCTTTGCAGGAGTGGACATTGTTTTGGATCCACTTGGTGGCGCCGACACACAGAAGGGCTTCAACTTGTTGAAACCTTTGGGCTCAATCATCGCTTTTGGTAAGCAAAAGAATTCATTTGTAGCTGTTTAGGTTTTGCATAAATTAGTATTAAATATAACAAAGTTTCATCATTATTCACATTCCTGGTGAAAACTGGCATAAAGAGCTTGTTGCAACATGGCCCTGGCTGATCTCTTATACTCTGCTGCCACCTGCTGGCGGTTTTTTATAATAACTACCATTGCTTTAAGCGGCCTCTTCATGTCAGAAGATGCATCAAAGCCTTCTGTATGCTCTATCATGGACAAAAAAACAAACAAAAACAGAACGTATAAGTACGTTTTTGGGAGTGAAGGACAAAGTATTAAAACCCGTATTTATACGTCTTTGGGTTTGAATGAGTTGATTTTAATACCAACATCAATTTAGAAGAATCAACCCCGAAATGCGTTTGCGCGCCAGGTGCCGCCAACTGCGTGACGGGCCAGAAGAGGAGCCTGCTGGCCCTGATGAAGACGTGGTACAACCAGCTGTCAATCAACGCGCTGAAGCTGATGCCGACCAACAAGGCGGTTTGCGGCTTCCACCTCAGCTACATGGACGACGAGCACATCGACACGGGCATGGCTGCGCTGCTGCGCCTCTACGCCGAGGGCAAGATCAAGCCTCGCATCGACTCATGCTTCCACTTCGAGGAGGTGCGTTGAAAAACATTTGCTAGGCTAATAAAATATTTGGGGAAATCCTATTTATGTATTACATTTTAAAGATGTCTGCATTCATGAGAAAAATTATGTATTTTTGTCTGATCGTTGTCCTCAGGTCACGGATGCAATGCGACGCATGCACGAGCGTCAAAATATCGGGAAGGTCATCCTTCTCCCTGAGCCCAAAAAGCAGAACGACGAGATGGCTGCAAAGAAATGACATCATTGAAGGGTTGAGTAATACTGGATTTCCCCGGCAATGCTTTTTCTCTTACTACTCAAATTACAACATTCTTTTGACAGTATTGGCACTTTTTTTAAAACATCACACAATGTCTATAATTTTTTTTTTTTTTTAGCAGCATGTGTATTTTCATGAATAAAATGTATTAAATATATTCATTGTGTTGCAGTTATTAGGAACAAAATGTTGTTAATTTTGGTTTAGTTGAGCCGTAACGTCTATGCAAAGCTTCTGATTGTTTTGTTTTCGTGGCAACTTGTGAGGCTGCACTCTGGACAACAATGAAAAGCAATCAGCGGGATTTCCTGTCCTGCCTTGGTAATCATTCTTCTACCTCCAAAAAACAAAATCCATATCCATCAATCCACATAAACGGACATATTTTTGGGTGATTGGTGAGCAAATATCGTAGTCTTGTAGAGGACTAATTATGACATAAGTTTTATGGAAAGTTATGCTGTACTTATTGTTCAGTTGTTTACTTCAACTGAGACAAGACTGAACTCCCCCCCGCCCCCTTCCCTCCTAGTGCACCTCAAATTCCTCTTCTTCCACATGTGGCGAGAAGCCCAAGGCACAACACAACATGTCTGAATGTAATCAAAGGACGCAGTAGACACATATTTGAAATATATGTTATGTTCCTGCATGTCCTACAATTTTTCACTTTGGCGGGTTTTGAGATAGACAAATCTGAAATCGGACTGGTTAAAACAGTCCCAATACTTTTTTAATATAGGCTGAAATTGATTGGATGAAAAAATATATATATATCTAATTGCCACCTTCACATTCTGGGAGCACCAAGAGAAACATAACAGATTTAAGAAAATAGACAAATGAGAGGTCATGCAATGTGATGGAATAAATATAATTGAAGCTATAGCAATTGCTTTCTAGCACCAGCAGGGGACCCACATTTATGCAAATTCATTAAACTAATTAATGGATTTCTGTTCCTAAACTCGTTTACGTGTTTTAGCGGAAGTTTTTTTTTTTTTTTTTTTTTTTTTTTACTCTGAAAGTGTGTGACGGAAGTGACTTGCTACTGCATGTCAACCTTGACGCTGTACTTTAGAGAGAACGCTCTGCTGTGAATCGTAGGCGTCGTCATAGACGTACATACGTCGACTCTTCATAGGGTTTAGTAGCGTACGTCCTCGTCGCCGCCATACTGGATGTGGCCGAGTGGATGCGACTGCCTCATTCATGCAGTAACTGTTGCACACTCAACGCCTGATTTAACGGTTATACATCTTTCACGGGTAAGACTTAAGTATTTTTTTCCCCCAAAAATACCATTTGGACATAATTTAGTGGCAAATACTGTAGTTTAAAATGACTATATGTAACGAAAAGGCATATATTTCTCAAAGTGCTCTGTATTTTCTGTTATAGTTACGCTACATTTAATGTAGAATAGCGTGTAGCTTAGCTCACTTTATATTTGCCAAGTAACCTGTTCGACACTTGAAATAACTGCTTTGGCTCAGATTCACGGAGTAGCTCTTGCCACATTCAACATGGCGGACGCGCTGACGTATCGTACAGCGTGCCTACCCGCTCGATGGCAGTCTCTTTCATTGTGTGTATCTATGGTCGCCGCCTCCTCCCTCCAGTGAGCTGCTGCAGAGGTGGTGATTCTGGTGAAGTGTCTGTTAACATATCCCGTCGTCACTGAGATGCGGCTGCCGCCTCGTCGGTAAGGGCCTCTTTCTCGCAAATTATAACCGCCTCTGTTTTTAACATGTGCACTCAAAAACACCATGACGCGCGCGTGTGACGTTATCTTTGTTTTTTTTTGTTTTTTTAATCCTCCCCTCTACCAACGTTCGGCTTATGATGACTTTCAGTGGTGACCTCTCATGCCAAAATAGCAGCACTGTGTTATAATTAGAGAGTGCAGATATGTGCGGGGCATACAGTACTCTCGTCACGTGTGTATGCTGGACATTTATGAATGAGTGGAATGTAATGTATTCTTCTCAGGGAGTTGGCAAACCAAGGGTGGGGTGCACCGAAGTGGCTCCTGTGTAATATTTTTTGGGGTCACCCATAGGTATTTTTAACCCTCATGCCCTTATGCTATTTATTTATATTTTCTTATATCCTTGGTTTATGTGCATCAAAAAAAAAATTCCACTTAGTTCCAACCAATTAATTGGCCCAGTCAAACATCAGGTCTTTTAACATTATTTATTTATTTATTTTTAGTAATAGACACATTATAAATGACAAAGATGTCATTAAAAAAACAAACAAACAAAAAACGGCCAATTCCTGCCGATTTTTCTTCCTGTTGTCAATTGTTTTGGCAGTAATTCATACTGCTTTATTGTTGTAAGCGTTAAAGGGCCAAAAATAATACATTTTTTAAATTTACCAAATGATTCATTGTCTAGCTGGATATTGTTTGGTAAATATATCGGCAGTCTGGGATTTGACTATTTACATATTTTTTGGGGGAACCTAGCCTCCATTATTGTCTGAAAAACTGGCGTATTCACTGTTTTTGTGGTCAGGTCAAAGCCATGTCTACAGAAATGTTACTCTGGCGCCACCTTATGGCCAATGAACTCTTTTTAAATGAGGGGAGGAGCTTCGTAGAGTCATGCCATAGCCTTGTCTAATGGAAAAAAGTGCTTTGCCGCCATTTTGTGGCATGTATAGGCTATTGAATTACTTGCGGATTTTCACTTATGTTAGCCGTCATGCCCTCACCAACATTTTCACACCCCTTATCCCTTTTTGTTTGGCCCTCTGCTCTTGATTTAGTCCACCTTCTGCCCAACTTCTTCGCCTTATCTGCAAAAAACAGCTCTCATACTCGAGTCGGTTGCAACGCGCAACCTGGCCTGTGTAAAAACTTAATTTCTGTTAGATAAGCAAAGTACCGACAGAAATGAAGTTATTTTAGGATAATACTTCTTTGCCTTCTTGCGCCTCTGCGTCTGTCAACATGACTCATTATAATGTCATTAACATGTTCGGACGTGTCTTCAGGCATGTGCGCCAACGAGTGTTGTGGAGCTGAACTCTATTAGAGTGATAATAAACTTGTCTGTTCAGGGGAGTGGTATTTTACATGAATAAGGAACCACACCAGCCGGTTTGGTAGTCAATTCCACTTTCATAAGATCACAAAAACATGTGATTAATTTCGAAAGGAGATCAACAGAATTGCTAATTTTCTTTTTTTCTTGGCATGTGAAACGTTTTAGTGACCGCTTTGTTGTTTGTCAGATTTCAAAGGCTCAGTCATGATTGCCTTAAAAGGCTAATGGACCAATTCAAATTTTAGCTTTCAAGGAGAACAAACAACATCATATCACTTTAATTTGTTTTATTCTATAGATTTGATTGGTTGGTTGTTGCTGGGCAGAATTCGTAGGGCTCAGTAACAACTACACTTTTGGGTAATGAACTTCACAACATCTTTACATTTTTTACTGTCTAACAAACATATTGGGAAATAATGGAATCATTTTTTTTTTTATACATTCTGCTGAACACACGTGATTAAGTAGGCCAGAGTTACTTAACTTCCATAACTTCCCCAAAAGCCAATGGTATTAAATGGTGCTTGTTGCTAGGCAGAATTTGGAGTGTGCAATCTTACCTGCCCAAACAGCTAATAGATTTCACATCTAAATAAAATATTGTTGTTGTTGTTGTTTTTTAGCAGACATAGCAACATAGTTCAACAGAAAGTATTTTTTGAACACTTTTGATTGGCTCCTTGTTGCTAGGCAGAATTCATAGGGCTCGATCATGATTGCCCTAATGTACAATGTATTTCACATCCAAATTTTTTTTTTTTAAGCAGACATATCAACATAGTTCAATAGAAAGTACTTTTGGACACTTTTGACAGGCTACCTGTTGCTAGGCAGAATTCATAGGGCTCAATCATGACTGCCCCAATGGACAATGGATTTCACGTCTAAATAAAATGTTCGTTTTCTAGTAGACCATCGCAAAATTGTTCAACGGTAATAAATTTGTAAAATAAAGTCTGGACATGTTTTGATTGGCTGCTTGTTGCTAGGCGGAATTCATAGTAACGGTAACCCTTTGTCTGCAGAAAGCCTAAAAAGGACCAATGATGACCGCAGAGCCTCAACCGCGTTTCCTGGTCCTGTTCGACTTCGACGAGACCCTCGTGAACGAGAACAGCGACGACGCCGTGTTGCAGGCTCTGCCGGGCCAGCAGCTCCCCGATTGGCTGAAGAACAGCTACCGCGAGGGCCACTACAACGAGCACATGCAGCAGATTCTGTCCTACATGGCCGAGCAGGGCGTGTCGCGCGACGGCATCCGCTCAGCCCTGGAGGCCATCCCGCCCACGCCCGGGGCCCTCGCCCTCCTGCACTTCCTCCAGGGCCACCAGCAGGACTTTGAGCTGGCGGTGGTCTCGGACGCCAACATGTACTTCATCGACACCTGGCTGAAGCACGCGGGGGTGCGCCAGCTCTTCCGGAAGATCTTCACCAACCCGGCCAGCTTCGACGCCGGCGGCCGACTGGTGCTGCTGCCGTTCCACGCCCACTCGTGCACCCGTTGCCCCGACAACATGTGCAAGCAAGTCATTCTAAGGGAGTACCTGGCCCTGAGGCAAAAAGAGCGCGGATCGCCATTCCAACAGGTGTTCTACGTCGGAGACGGCTCCAACGACGTGTGCCCCTCGCTGGTCTTGGGGCCCCGAGACACGGTCTTCCCGAGGAAGGATTTCCCCTTGCACAGACTGCTCAAGTCCGAGGGCGACAATTTCAAGGCCAACATGGTCCCCTGGAGCAGCGGCCAGGACGTCATGGACTGTCTGAAAAAAATCGTGGAGGAGAGATGATAATTGAAGAGACGTAAACGACCGTAACAAAGGTGCTGAAATAGAGAAATATCCTAATTATTTGCATTTGTAAAAAAAAAAAAAAATACAATAAAAATAATAATACAAATTAATATAAATTATAATAAATTTTAATCTAATCTAATAACACTGTCTAAACAAGAAGTGTTATGTATGCAAATATATATCCAGTCTGAGTTTGAATTTCTAACACCTTTAGTAGCAAAGTCAAACATTATTTTTAATTTAATTTAATTTAATTTTAAAAATACTTGAAATGTTTTCACGTAAAAAGGCAAAATTTTAAAAATCTAAATCTAAAAAAAAAAAAAAAAAATCAGTCTGAAACACAATTTTATTGGCTATACATCGAATGATTTGAATTACCTCAATTTTGACTTCTTTAACTGTATTTTTGTGCCTATTTGGTTTGAATTTAGGGTTGAGAAATTCAGTCAATTTACACATACATTCGTAAAAATTAAATGTTCTCATTTTGATTCTAACATTGATTTTGTGAGAACTTGAAATTGAAACTTTTCAGTGGATCGCGAATAGCGAAAAGTATGCAAACAATTGACACGCATTATAATTGCCATAAAAACAAAATGCGCAAATGAATCCGTGAATGTGTGGGTGTCCACTATATATCCAAGTGGTCTTCTTTTTAATGTTTAAGTTGTATTACTGAGTCATGTTATTGCTATTGCTAATGCTAAGCTAGGCTAACAGGATCATCTTTGAGCAGGGTACCAAAATGGCGTCTTTGTGATGTTAAGTGTTCAAAATTTGCCACTAATAATGATAATAACAATAACCACACTCCCTGTCTTTCAACATGACGGAAATGTTCATATTTGTGTTTGTTCGTGGACATCTGTGTCTGTACGTTTTGTTAGCTAGCAGACTACTTCCTGGTTTACAGACGCCAACTCGACATGGAAGTGAACGTTTTGACATCATCAGTCCATGTCAAGAGCTCATTGTGACCTGATCAATGACCTCAACCAATCACACGTCTTTGTTGTTTTCTCAACGCCTGATGAGTGCGTCTTAACTGATTAAGTATCAACAAAACGGACAAAGCTAAAATAACAATATGGAGTCGATGCTCAAACGGCTTTCTATTGACGTTCAGTATTGTGTTATCAGGTGCGAAACGTGCGGCGTATCGGGTCAGAACGAGTCGATTGGGTGACAAAAGGAGGCGATACCTAATCTAGGCCTTGGTGATACCGCTGCTGTAATCTACACCAGCATATAAACAGCACTGTGCACAGTGCCTGCACTTTGGCCCTGCTATGTAAAATTCAAGTGAGCGCACATTCTTGGTCCGAGTTTCCAAAGTGAGGGTCGGGGGGAGGAAGCGGTGCAATAATTCCTTTACAATAAAATCATGCTTACATGTGTTAATTTATTATTACGTGGCCATTTTGATCTGCGCATATTTTATTTTCACTTTTAGAGGACAAGTGCAGAATTAGATATTTAATCAGTGTTTCCCCAACAAATTTGTTTCATTAGATTAAAATTGTCTACTAGTTACTAGTTCGTCAAAATGCACTTTAAACTATTCTGACAGTGTTAACCAAAATTCTTATATTTGTTGTAAATGCAAAATGTATATGAGAGTCTGAATTAATTACAATTGTGGAGTTGATTGTACGAACAAAATATGCCACAATCCCTTTTAGAAGCTTCTCAGGGAGAAGAGTTGATTTTGTCATTAGTCATCAAAACATTTACATAAGTCCCCACTTAGTGTGTGTTTATGTATGTGTGTAATTGAAATATGTGCAATAATTAACACGCAATATGACGTATAGGATACATAAGGGAAACAGATGTGTTTTTTTTTTTCAAATTACTACTACTACTGTTCCTGTTTGTCTTTTCCTTTCCTTTGACTTGCTGTATATGGATTTCAAAAATGGATGTAACAACATTGTAACGGGAATATAAAAGCCATCACGTCATCAGTCATGTCCTCTTGAGTGATTATTCTCATCAACAGAATATAGCTTTTTGTTTTTGTTTTTTGTTTGCTCTTAAACAAAAAGCACCATTATCTTTTTTTTTTTTTTTTTCTTTTTTTTTTAAACGTACTCTTGGATGAGAGCATCCTTGAGGTCAAGGACAGTGGAAGCGACAACAAGACGTCATGTCGCCTCAGCTGAACCCAGATGGAAAAAAAAGAATAGTCGAATGGAGGAAACTCGAGAGCATGGAGGGGTGAATGAATCTTTTGTTTTGATGGGATGGGCTTATTGGATTAAATTTAAAAAAATTAAGAGCGCCTTGTGAGTCATTACGGGACCGTCATGGAAAAAAAACAGTTGATCATTTATTTGAGTTCACCACTACTGCGCTTTGACCACAAGAGGTCGCCAAATTAACGCATCTGAATCTTTACCTCGCCATACGGTCTGCATTTGTTGAAGCAGACCGTGAAGTTTTTTTTTTTTGTTTTTTTTTTTTGTTTTGCACCTGATTTTGCAACCCAGGGGTACAAAGTCGGAAGCACAAGTATTTTTTTACGCAGCCCACACGTCGCAAACGGAACCGGAAACAAACTGTTGTGCAAAAAACAGTCCCGCCTCTTCCGTGGCATATACCCCATAGGAGAATCGCTGTAAATGTAAGTGTTCTGTTTTTTGAACATATAAACAAATAACTGAAAATATTGTTATAGAAAGTAAAAAATAAAAAATAAAGAGAAAGCGTTGCTAAGGAGTTTTCATGTTCAAAAGGAAATAAGAAATAATATCTAGTCATGATCTGTTTTCCTTGCATATTTCGACACAACTCAGTTACTTGCTTACTATATTTAACTATTCATGTTATAATGGCAAAAATCAACATTTGTAATGTATATTGTTTATGAATATAACGTTTAAATAACATAACTCTTGAAGTCAAGCGCATCTACAGTATTTCCACGCCTTTTTCTAAGTATAGTATTGAAATTTCCTCTTTTGTCAGTGGCACTCAATGCAACGTCGTACCGGATGTGACACATTCTCCGCCGGTGTTTTTTGTTTTTTGTTTTTTTGTTTTTAAAAAAAAACGGCGGTCGCTCGCTTTTCCGTCAGACTTTTGGAGTCCTTACTAGACCAGAACTTCGCAAATACAAACTTCTCAAAGGCAAGTAATGCGAATTAAATTTCTCCTGGTGACACGGAAAACATTTGGGCTCCAAATTGACAGTTTCCTTCGAGTAAACTTGACCAACCCGGTTTGTAAGTTGAAGTTGCAGCTAACAAACTTAGCCTCTTTGTGTGCTAGCATGAGTTGGCTGGCTTTGTCGCGTGAAATTACTTTATATATATATATATATATATATATATATATATATATATATATATATATATATATATATATATATATATATATATATATATATATATATATATATATATATGTAGATGTCTTATTTAGTCAATTACACTGCTCTTACTACATGTCCAGTTAGGTCAATTATATCTGTTTTTTTCCCTTTATTTTTCATTCTATTTATCTTTAATGTATTTGATTCATGATTATGGTGATTATATTAGTCCCACAGATATATCACCCTAACAAGATGGTAAGAGTGAATAAACGTCGGACATCCGGCCAACTTTTCTTCGCTCATTTTATATACCTGTTTTTAATATGTCTACCATTTTGGATGTTTTACGACCTGAAGCGTGACATTTAGCAGTATATGTTCTTTTTTTTTTTTTTCTTTTTTTTAATTAGTTTCTTATAATTAACAAATGTAAACAACAATGTTAACTCATCGTTAGAGGTGCAACACAAATTGATTGACAAGTAATCAATTATTAAGTGAATTGACTATCTTGAGAATAATTCAATCGTATAAAGATGTTTAACTTAACTTTAAAAATAATACTGAAAATGATTGACTATTTGAAGATTTCAATCAGGGCTGACATTGATTAAGGGATTCAAACAAAAAACTATCTATTGATTTTAGGAGTTTGTTTGTCTACATCCAATGCAGATGTCCACAAGACTTAAGAAGTGACCCTAGGTAATGTAATGTTTTGTATTCTAACTTCACCCTGCACCTTGCTCCAAAAGGAATATCATGCTGCAGCAGCAGTGTGCCGAGCAGCCAGGACATTTGCGAAAACGTCATCCCGGGGAGAAGAAGCTAAAGGGGAAGACCTTCTACCTGGACAATGTGAAGAAACGTCCTGCGGCCCTGCTTTTGGAAGCCATATCTCTCCTTGGAGGAGTGCGTCATATCTCTTACGATGTTCATCGTCCGCACGGAACAACTGTCAACACCAGAAATGCACCTTTTCTTCTTCTTTCCATAGAGTGTTGAGAGTTTCCTCCACAGAGATGTGAGCTTTGTGGTTACGGGAAGTCAACAGGGCTTGGAGGAGAAAAGGCTTGCAGGAAGAAAGACGGGTGATGAGCCTCAGCGGCCCCTCAATCAGCAAGAAAGTGTTCTTGACAGCAGAAAGCAGCAGCCAGTAACTCCTCGGCCAGTGGTGCGACACCATTTGTATCAGTTAATAAATAGATACTGTACACTTTAGAATCAATGTTTTGATCAACTTGTACTGTCTGACTGTCTTCTCCAGGCTTGTGGCAGCCGAGGAAAAGCCCTGCTTGAAAAAGCCATTCGCAACAATGTAAGTCGCTGATCTGCAAACATTTACAAATTGCACCTTTGCTGTTTGTCTTGAACCCAAATCTTTTTTCTTTTTTTTTAAAGGAGAGGCTGCAGGCGAGCAGCGTGTTGGCAAATGCCCGCTCATGGGGAGTCAACATTGTTCATGTGGATGGTATCCTTTGCACTGAAATGCAACCGATCAGCATGTAGTACTTCTGCTCACAGCAGGTGGCGCCATGCGAGCGCCAATGCATGACCAGCTTCCACATTGAGGCATAAAAGTCGATGAAACGTTTGTCATCCTTAATGTTGCCTCAGATTTTTTTATTTACTTGAAGAAGCTGAACAGTGAGCGTGTCGTGAAACCCAACAGGGCCGAGGTAAGAGGAAAATCATGTGAACAACATCAAAGTGTAAATAAATACTGTCATGAAGAGTGAAAATATGCTGTGGTACCCTTGAAAATTCTGGTTCAGAGTAACTAAGTGACAATGAGGTCTGTTAAGGTTACAAAATGCTACTGTATGTAAATAAGTGGATGTGTGCCTTTTTCACAGAAGACTTCCACCAAGCAGCCTTCTTGTCATGTTGTCAAAGGTTAGTCAAGTTGGCGAAAATATGCTAACGTTTAGATCGGATCTGCTTTAATGTTAGTTGCTTTGTTTTTGACAGCCGCACCTCTGAGATCTCCTTTCCTCAAAATTGAAGATGTCAGCAGGTGAGTTTAATGTGACGGTGCAGTGGATATAAAAAGTCTACACACCCCTGTTCACATGCCAGTTTTTTGTCATGTATAAAAAATAAAACTTTTTCCACTTTGACTATGGTTAATTCTGGACACAGTTAATCTTCCTAGTTAGAAGAGGTTGTGCAACCACATTATCTCAGTAAAGTTTTACTTCCCTTCTCAAAAAGATCTTTATGTTTTTATTTTTTTAATTAGGGGTTAAAGTAAAAAAAAAAAAAGATTTTTATTTATTTATTTTTTTTAAGGTTTTGATGCCAAATCTACGTTCATGTTTTCCTCTCGGCTATCAGGTTTTCATAACAATAATATGATAGTGTAAGTAATATTTATGAATTAAGGGTTAGGTTCAGCAAATTTATCTTGGTCTATTTTTTTTTATTTTTTTTTTAATACACGAAACTCTGCAAAGCAAAGCAACCCTTTCAAGACCTACATAGCCAGTGTGACAACTAAAACAATTTCGGATTAAATTAGCTTGACCCACCTGTTCTACTCTGCAAGAATTCCACACTGGGCTCCAGTGCAGAAGTTTTGGCTCTCCTAATTGCGCCTGCTAACAAATAACACCATGTAACATGACGATCTTGCGCCCCCCCGCAGGGAGCCCGGAACGCAGACGGATAGCATTTCGAGTTGTGCTCCTGCGGAGACGTGTACACTAACAACTCGTTTCATTTCTCTTCTCATTTGCGCTAATTGAAAAGTGCTTTCGCCTAATGCATGTACATTACGGAAGCAAATGAACTGCGACGAAGGAAATTGTTAAGCAGATGAAACGCCAATGTTGTGTTGGTACTTGATTTTCTGTTAAATATGTATTAGATTTTGTTTTTGTACTTTTAATAAACTACTCATTTGATTTGACAGTCATTTAAGTTGTCTCGATAAAAGTCTGCATTGTTTTATGTCACCAGGAAGTACAAGCCCTTGCATATGCAGTCGATGAGCTTCCCCTCGCTGTGCTACTCGGGCCGATTCAGTCCCTTCGAGTCTCCGCCGCCTCCTCGCTTTGAGACAACGACGCAAGGAGAAGATAAATCAAGGTTGGTCGAACAAATTCGGTCGCCTACCTCACGTTGAATTCCACTGTGAATATGTAATGCTGATTTGTATTTTGGATGGTGATTTGCCAGGCCAAAGAGCAAAGCGGAAAGCCGCAGTAAGGACAAATCTCAAACGGTGGCGCCGTGGCCACCGCGCAAAAAGAACATCACTTATTGTGAATGTTGCCTGCAGTCTTTCGCCAACCTGGACGAGGTGGGGAATCTTTTCCTCAATAATGACGAGACTTCTATGCACTTGAGTGTTTGATCTGTGTTTGTTTGTCTTTGGCCAGCACTTACAGTCCGATCAGCATCGCGCCTTTTCGGTGGAGACCTCAAATTACAGCGTTTTAGAGCGCCTTGTGGTCAAAATGGCTCCCGCGTTTGAGCTCAATCCTTCAGAACAAGCTGAAGAAGCACTGAATAAGTGAGCTTGTCGTACATTCCAATTGTACCGTTCTTGTTTACTAAGCACGTTCTAAACTAAATATTTTGTTTGTAGAGTGCCAGCTGCTCCGTCCATCCCAGCCAGTTGTGAACTTGAACCTCTGACTGATGCCGAGATGGAAACTGAAGTTCAGGCCATGAAAGGACAATCCTCCTTCCCCATCCCTTCTCCGGATCCTCCTCTTCAGTCCGCGAAATCACCCGAGGAGCTGGATCCTGTCCCAAATCCAGCCACAACATCAACTGCCATCCAGTGTTCCAAATCTGACGACCTCATCCACACTGCACCTGCACCCTTCCCGGTCCATTTTCCTCCACCACTCTCCCCCTGCCCCACTACACACGACGTGTCTTTTGACCCGAACGACATGCCTCCCGTTCTCAGCCCGCAAGTCACCCACATTGACATGGACCCTTGTAGTCTTTACTCAGAACCTCCTGTCCTCAGTCCTCAAAACTTCAACACTGACGATGACGAATGTGAAATGGAGACTACGCTACATGTGTCTGAATCGCTTCCCATCTCCTTCCTCACACTTCCTTGTGTGGCCAATATGGACGAAGTGAAGGGCACCCAACCAGAGTTAGTTTCAAAGGAGGCCCCGTGTCCGGCAACCCCAAACCTGAAAAAACGCCGCCGGTATTCCAGCTTCGACCACAATCGCAGGAAACGAAAAAGGACGGAAGATAAGGAGCAAATGTGTCCTCCTGTAGGAGACAAACTACCCTCCTCTCCATTTAACATGCCAGGGCGCACGCTTGAAGCAAAATGGTCGCCTGCCGCAAAGATGCCGGCACACTTCTCCAGCCAAAACTCTCAACAATACACCTCGGTGTGCATCGAGCCGGCCCTCATCCCGGATGTAGCACATCTCTCACCGTCCTCGTCCGACTCGGACTGGGACTGCGAGCTGCTGTCTCGCCTGGACCCGGCGCGGTCCGGGTCCCCCCCGGGCGACGCCGCGGCGGGCGAACTGGACACGGACTTCATCCACAGGCCGTGCGCGTGGATGAGCGACGCCGGCTACGAGTCGCGGCTGCACACTGCCCTGCAGCCGGCCACCCCGGCGGGGGAGCCCTCGGCCTTCTCCAGGACGGTGGTGCCAGTTGTTGAGGTACTGCACTGACTGCGCTTTTATGGACTGTCGGTATGATGAACTCATTGGATCCTGTGCAATCTCTTGTAGAAAGTGTTTACAGCTACGCATCGCTCGTCATTAAACAAGCTAGGCAGGCTGCAAAGCAGGCAAGTGAATAAATATTAGTGCAAACATTTTATACACTGTCTGAGCTGAGACAAACAACTCAAACGATAGCAGGGTTTTGGGTGAAGTTTCAGCATCAACCTAAAATGCATTATAAACTTTTTATTATTATTTTATTTTATTTTTTTAATAATACTTTTCGTCGTTTAGCTCCTTGTTAGACTTCAGGAAGTTGTGCAAAAAGTACTGAAGTGTTAAAACGGTGGGCCACTTGAAAGTTTAAATGGTCAAATTAAGTTCACCAAGTCGAGGTTGAAGTGCAATTTAGGTTAATTCTGAAATTTTACCCGAAATCCCAATGTTGCTTACTTTGAGTCACCTATAAACTGCCGGACACCTTCATCCATCCACATCAACTGATCCTGCTGAAAATGGCCTTCACTTCACCCTCAGATATGTAACCCACAAATAATCCAAATTTCAAAATTCAAGCCTGACAGTGTTACTGAAAACGGAGCATTATCTTTGTGAATCTATTTTATGTTTAGATAAATGCAAGTGAAATATAACACCATTTTATTCAATTGGATCAACAATATATGGTTTCCAATATTAGTAATACAAAACTTGGTACGTGTTGCAAGAATCATATCAAATGTATTGTAATAACTACATTATAAACTGGGTCCAGACTTAAGGGACACCCTGTATATTATTTTTGCTCTCAGTGAGTCGGAAGAGAACACATTCATTCTTTCTGTTTATTTATTTTCATCATATACAAAACTGCTGCCAGTGTTTGTCGCACTGACAGTCTTTCAGCAGCTGTCTGGAAACACACACTGGGACTTTAATGAGGTTTTTCTGAAAGGGGCATTATTCAATTACTATAAGTGCTTTGGAGCGGATCCCAATTGAGCTTGTTTTGATGCTCCGACATGCAAAGCGCTTGGAAAAGTGGAGCTCCTCGCACTTGCGTGTAGGATGGAATCGATATGGGGTGGTTTTGACATTTTGGAGGTTGGGCCCAAATGTTCTGACTGAATGTGAAGTGAAATTTTATGTTTTGGTTTTAAATAAATTGTGTTTTTATAATAAAATATATTTTGTTTCTGTTTTTAGAATAGATGACTGTTGAGTGTAAGAAATGATTTACCTGTATTATAAAGATTGGCTCAGGTTGAGAGAGCTAATGGGGAGCAACAAGGTGTGAGCAGGTGGGCAGGTAATGTAACATAACCAATTACATGTTTTTTGTTTTCTTTAAAAGCCACTGGCGGAACCTTGCTTTATGACAAAATAAAAAGGGGGAAAATGAATTTAAAGAATTAAAAATAATAATAATAATAATATTCCCTACTGGCGAAAACGCGCTTTTTCCCTGTTCTTGTTGCTGCGCCAAGCCAAGTTAGACTCACTACCGCCCCCATGAGGCTGGGGTGTTGAAACGCACAGGTAGCTCTGCTGGTTGCTCGGCGTGGTGGAGGGGTGGGGGGTCCTTCCACAAGCAACTCCAGGCACCTTCCAACCAAGTAACTTCCTCCTAAACACGATAACACACACGTATGGATAACGATGAAATAAGAACCGTTTAAATTTTCTTCCACGGACTCCTCTTGAGTGTCGGCGCGCCGAATGAGACCGCTCCAAACGGGGGAACCGCGTTCGCTCGGGCTGGCAGCCGTCCACTGCGCTCCGGTTTCCCGCCTCCTGCTTGCTCGCTTGACGGCACCTGCACCGAGGGGGACACCAGCGGGACTATGTGAGCACCATGCGGGCTGTGAGATGCCTGCTGTTCGCCGCAGTGTTTGCACGCGTGACGGGTGAGCGTGGCTTTTTGAACTGCATTTTGACGAATGTTATTATATTGTGTGTTGAATTGCATTGAGTGAGCATTTGTTTTGGAAAAAGTGTAAATTGCCACCTGTCATAAATTAATACGCACGAAAAATGCTGTGTTGTTTTCCTAACTCACTTGAGTGGCGAGCTGATTGGGTCACTTTTACCCAAGGTTGGGGTAATTATTTTTGACCTACCAGATTAAGTCGCCATTTTTTGATAGTTTTGTTCAACCGAATTTGTGTTAAATTCAATGTAATGTAATGTTGGTGGCGGCTGGACATGTTGGGTGAGATCCTCAACCCAAAGCTCTAGGTATTAATTATTATTAATTAAACCGTTTATCTGCAGTTGTAGTTTATTTTTAACACTGCAGGTAGGTTCTCCCCTTCCCACTGTCAAAAATAAAAGTACACTGATGTCATTTATAGGTCTGAGGGAGGGCTGGCAGCCCCCCGCTGAGGATCTCGTGCAGCCCAAGAGGCTCCTGCAGCAGATCCACTCCCAGGACGAGCTGCTCCACAGCCGCCTCGACACCCGCGTCCAAAACTCCTCGGCGGGGGCGCAGGTGGGTGTCATGAGAATATATCATCTTTCTCTTTCTGTAGGAACACTCACATAAGTCACCTTTAGAGATCAATATTGAAAGAGGACACCATGTTGTTAGAACACATTATACTACACCCCGAGTTGACCCCGCCAAATGATTTTTAAAATTTTACGGACAGCCTGTATTTGATTTCATTTTTCTCAGCCTGTGCATCTGGCCCAGAGCAGCTTCCTGGTGGAGGCCTTTGGCAGCTCATTTGTCCTCGACCTGGAACTCAACCAGTAAGTAAAACCGATCCACAGACTCCACATCATGTCTTTGGCGTCTGATTTTGCACTGACGCTAACCCAACAATCAAATGAAACATCCCCTTATGATTTTCCTCCTCTCATCTCCAGTCATCTCCTGTCGACGGACTATGTGGAGAGACACTTCGAAGAGGACGGGCAGCCGTCGCAGACGAAGGTAACACCAACGTGTCCCTCGCCAAAGACATTAAAGAAGCACGTGCGAACAATCATCTGTTCTTTGTCGTATTCCGGAGCAGAAATAAAACAATAGCGCCGTCTTCTCGCTATCTCCGCACGCGGGTTTCTCCGCCACAGTGCACCTGACCAATCGGTGGACGGTTGTCATGGTAATCAGCAGCAAGCAACAGTGGGTCTACTTGGCGCTGGCGTGAGGGGAATTGAAATAGGCTCCGTTTTCCACAGCTAAACCAAATTTTATGGTGCCACAAGCGATTTGGGGTGTATGAAAATGATATAAATGAGTAGAATGGCAATGAAGAAAGATTAGTACAATAAATGGAAGATAATATGGGAAGAAGAGGGGATGGGAAGTCGACTTTTCACACATACGTATATTGTATTATACAATAAATTAATTTGAAAAATTAAATAAAAAAAATAAATTGTGAGTGAAAATATATATAAAAATTTATATAATAAAAAAATTGTTTTTTTTTTTTTAGATCTGTCACTTATATTTTGTTGTTTGTTGATTTTAATTAAAACAAACTAACAAGCAGTTTTGATATAGTTTTGACAATATCAGATGTACTGTATTATTGAACAATATTGTTTATGAATGAATAATTTTTTTTAATCCAGTTGCCTTGATGACATGTTTGTCGCTTACCATGACAAACAAAAAGAAAAGAGCACCATTTATCAATCTCATTGGCATTTTTAAATCATAAAAATGCACTATTAGACTAACCATATCTTTATTGTTGTGATGGTAGTGTATATTTTTTGCATTAAAGTTTTATCTTTTCTGTATTTTTAATGTTGCCTTGTCACTTAATGTACTCGCATTCAAGTTTATTAATTATGTAATTTATTAATTATGTTGCCATCATATATCAAGGTCAAATAATGTGTAAACAATCATTGCTCTCGAACAGATCTCTGTGGAATTCCATCTAAGAATCTGATACCAAAAACACGAATGGATGCATGATGTCACATAATTGAAGGTTAATCTTTGCAAGGTCCACTTGGGTATTTCAAATATTGAAATTCAGTATACAAATGCAACTTTCCAACTGACTGACATTTCCGGGAAGGATAATTTCACAGCTTTTCACTTTCCTGCCATCATCACCTTGATTGACCTGCCAATAAAATTCCTTCTGGTTTTTGTGTGCCCGCTTTTTTTGCTTTATTGATCCCCGCAGACCGCCTCTATTCGGTGACCGCCGCTCGCTCGCCCATTAAATCTCTCTGACACACAAGTCAAAGGAATTCAATTAAGGCTCCTTTTAAACGTGTCAGTGTCAGCTTGAATACACTTTGACATATGACAACGTCGCGGCTATATCGTCGCCCGTGGCCGGGAAACGAGGAAGGACATATTCCCAAACAGATAACAAGCACAGTTCCATTGCTTTTCCCTTTTTTTGCTACATGCTAATGCACTTGTATGTCCTCTCCACTGACAATGCGTTCTGACTGATTGATGAGGGCTTACTGTGCATCACAATGTAATGCATTTCTGCCCTTGCCAGTGTCCATTATATGGTGAAGGTGCATCTCCTCCTCCACGTTCAATGAGGGGTGCTGCGTCAGGCAATTTCACTACCTCCTTTTAAGCCTTGTAATCCCACCTTTTTATTTATTAGCCCTCTCTGGCTAAGTGCTGCAGGTCGTCCCCACCTCCACTCCTTCCCCCATTTTCACTCTATGTGATGAAAATCATTTTTGCCCTCAACAAACAGAACAGGCAGGGAATCTAAATGAACTTCAGGATAAGACGAGAAAAAAAATCCGAGGTACACGCGGCAACGTCCACTCACATTGGTTTCCTTGTAACTCAACTTTATTCAACTTTGAAACAACCACCGCTGCATAAAAAGTGCTGGGCGTGGAGCAAATATTAGTCATACAACAAGACAACCATGTTTTCTTAAGATGGAAAACCCAGGGGCAGCAGATACAATGAAAACAGCAGAGGCCCCAGAATTGAACCCTGCGGAACACCATTTGTGATTATTTGGTTAGGGGACAAGTTAAATTGAAGGCACCACTTTAGTTGCTAGTCCAATATTGTATTTTACTTTTTTTTTTTCAGTGTTATTATCCATCCATCCATTTTCTTAACCGCTTGCTCCTCACAAGGGTCACGGGGGGTGCTGGAGCCAATCCCAGCTTGTTCCGGGCAGTAGGCAGGGTACACCCCGAACTGGTTGCCAGCCAATTGTAGGGTGTTATTATTATTATTATTATTATTATTATTATTGTTATTGTTGTTCATAATTATAATAATAATGATGATATATTTTCCAATGTTGTTGTTATTGTTGATGATGATGATGATAATAATAATAATATTTTTTTTTTTTTTGAAAAAATTAGACTGGGGTCAAGTTGTAATTTACAATTTTAAAAATGTGCAGAATTTCACAAATTACTTTGTGTTAATTATTAGATAGCTCTTAATATGAAAAGAAAAATGCTCTCACCGACGTCTTACAAATGCAATTGTGCTATCTAGTGGCAAAAAAAAAAGAAAAGCTCAACAGAAAATAAAATATCTCACTCGTTTTTAACGTACAGCAGCTTTTCCCATATTAACTCAATTTTATTAATTATTATGAGATTATTGTATCAGTGGCTAAAAGATGCAGCCATATTTCTTTTATTTTAACATTTTTGTCTACTTTTGTGTTGAGTATGAAAACTTAGAAAAAATAATGTTATTGTAGCTTCTATTGTACATTTAGAACGGATACATATAACATTTGCGATTAATCGTGAGTTAACCATTGAAGTCATGCGATTAATGACAAGAACATTTTTAATCACCTGAAACAATCTACTATTTATTTTTATTTTTTTTTATAATATTTTTTTCCTGCTTTTTTGCCCAGGGAGGAGAACATTGTTACTACCACGGACGTGTGCGAGGGCTGCCCCAATCCTGGGCGGCTGTGTCCACTTGCAGGGGCCTGTGGTGAGAAAACCAACATACTCTCACGTGGACTCAACACAAATGATGTGGTTGCATAAGTGTGCACACCCTCTACTTCCAGGGGGATGTTCTCCGACGGGAATGTCTCGTACGGGATCGAACCCGCTGGCAGCGGCCAGGTGAGTCCCGATTGAATTAGCGTCGAATCCGGCGCGCGTGAAGCCTTTTGAAATTGTCGTCGGAATTTGGCGAGGTGCGATTGTGCGCAAGTGAAAAGTGGAAGGAGAGAGTGGGAAGGGCTCGTTTTCCTTTGGTAATGGAGCTCAATTACATAGACGAGGGAGACGAATCAATAGCAGCCCTTCTTCACAATCGCCCCCCCCCGCTTGTCCTTGGCTTTATATGTCAGATTTTCATAAAGTATTCATCCCCATGCTCCAGTGTGCGAGTGTTATGTGCCATTACGATCGCCCACTGAGTGATCGATTGATTAATTATGCATCAGCCGAGCTCTCCTCACTGAAAGTTTTGAAAGGTTTGATAACATTTGAGATATCTAACGTTTACTTTTACTTTTGTTTTGCTGAGCAGGTGGACCATGTTGTGTATCGCATGCCTTGCATCGACCTTCTGTTTCCACCTCCAGGTAGGGAAGTCAAATATTCCCCTCAATTAAAATATTTTGGGCACAAGACTTATTTCCCCTTCTTTTCTTATTACGTCTTAAATGTTGCAATTGCACTCCGCATCTTCAATTTCTTCTCCGGACATGTCCTCACATTCCCGTCCTGTTCCTGCCCCTTTCATCTGTCTTCTTCCGTTGCCCATGCGCTATTGATTTCTACAGTGGACAAGCGCACCAAAAATACACGGCTGATGACTAAGCCCTCTCTTTCTTCTCTCTCTCTCTCACCTTACCCAGCATGCAGTGTGAACGGCACCCAGCCTAAAGGGCAGACAGGTGGCGGCGCGGGAGACAGGAAGAGGCGGGATGGAGACGACTGGTCTGCGCTGGAGGCGATGGAGAAGCTTGCCAACAGCTTGAGACGATCAAAAAGACAAGTCAGTCATTAGTACTCTGAGTTGTTTTGTTTTTTCTTTTCTATTCATTCGTATTTCTTTGGCGTCCAGTGCAATAAATTAAAACCTGAGGTGTCGATTATGGAGGACCAATACTGCCAAAATTAAAAATAAATAAATAAATAAATAAAAGCGATATAAAAATCTAATAAAAAAATTAAATAGAAAAAAATAAATATAAATGGATATAAAAACAACAAAATATATATATCAATAAATAAATAAAAGTACAAATAAATACAAATAGAAAAAAACATAATTCAAAAAATAAATGTTAAATTAAATATGTATTTATTCATTTATTTATTTTTAATTTTGGCAGTTTTGATCCTCCATAGTTGATTGGTAGCTTCCCCACTTAGGGTTGAAAAATTCATCAACAATTAAGTTCCCCAAAAACAATCACAAACATATATTTGTGTGCGTTTTCTACACTGTCAATTTGAAATAGTTTTTTCATTTTTATTTTTTTTATCCGATCTGAAGAAAAATAATCTCAATATTGACGGACATGAACGAACATTAGTAAGTTTGATCCATTTTCACCATTTTTCAAACACCCTTGCAGGTGCGTCGGGGTCAGCGCACAGTACAGACGGAGACCAAATACATCGAGCTGATGGTCGTAAATGACCACGAGCTGGTGAGCTTTCAAGCCTCTCCGATAAAAAATGTCTCCTCAGCACTTTTGAGCACGCAGTTTCTTCTTCTCCAGTTCGTCCAACAGCGTCGCTCCACCTCTCAGACGAAGAACTTTGCCAAAGCGGTGGTGAACATGGCGGATGCGGTGAGTTCTTTTTCCACCTGCACACACACAAAAGTGGTTGTTTTTTAACTCATTCACTCCAAGGCACTGTTTGACTGTATTTTGACTGATTTTTGCAAGGCACATAGAAAATTGTGTTCTATTGCTATAAAACATGGCTATGTTTCATCGTTTCACAGACCTGTTGAAAACACTGGGAAAAAGAGCTTGTTGCAACAAGGCCCATGCTGATCTCGATCTCATACTCTGCTGCACCCTGCTGGCCGTTTTTTTGTAATAACTTCCATAGCTTTAAGCGAGCTCTTTATGTCTGAAGCTGCATCACCGACTTCTGTGTGCTCTAGAATAAACAAAAAACAAAAAAACGTATAAATACGTTTTTGGGAGTGACGGGCAAAGTATTAAAAACGTATTTATACGTTTTTGGGGTTGAATGAGTTAAATGTAGTACACTATCAGGAAGATGGGATGAAGTCTTCATGACAGGTTGATGTTGTTACCCGTGAATACAGTGGCAAGCTCAGTTGTTTCCATGGCAACCAACATCCATATCAAACAGAACCTCAAAAGTTGCAATTGTCTTTGTTCAACAAGATCTACAAGGACCAGCTCAACACGCGCATCGTCCTGGTCGCCATGGAAACCTGGTCGTCCCAAAACCGCATCTCGGTGGGCGACGACGCCCTGCTCACCCTGCGCGACTTCATGAAGTACCGCAAGGCGAGCATCCGCGAGCGCTGCGACGCCGTGCACCTCCTCTCGTACGTTTTGACGCCCCTCGTCCCCGGGCCGTCGTTTGACTCCGCCCCCGCCCGCCCAAGCCTCACTCTCCTTGTTGTCTCCCTGCAGCGGGAGGACGTTCATGAGCAGCCGCAGCGAGGCCGCCTACATCGGCGGGATCTGCTCGCTCAACAGGGGCGGTGGCATCAACGAGGTGAGGCCTTCACAACTTCTGTGTTTGTTTTTTTTCTCCTAGCAAGCTTACTCGCGTTTGTGTGTTTTGAAGTTTGGCGCCGTGGGTCCGGTGGCCATCACGCTGTGCCAGAGCCTGGGCCAGAACATCGGAATGCTGAGGAACAAGGACAGACCTGCTGCAGGTTACTTAAGTGACTGTGCAAGAACTTTAGTGGGAATGTTTTGCAATTTGTTTTTTGTTTTTTACTTTTGCTCTTCTTTTTCAAAATATTTCAAATCCTTTTTTTGCAATTTACATTTTTTTTTTTACTTTTGCTCTTGTTTAAACTATTTCTAATCCTTTATTTGGTGGATTAAAAAAAATTTATGTATGTATCTATCTATATATATATATATATATGTACACTTTTTATCTTGTACAAAATATTTCAAATCCTGTTTTTGCGATTACATTTTTTTAGGATTTTTTAAATTTTTATTTTATTTTATTAATTTTTTTACTCTTGCTCTTGTTCGAGCTATTTCAAATCCCCTTTTGCCATAAAAAAATAGTATTATTTTTTTTAACTCTTGATCATGCTCAAATATTACAAATCCTTTTTTTTAATTTTAAATAAACTATTTCTAATCCTTTTCAATAAAAAAATAGTATTTTAATTATTATTTTTTCACTTGTTCATACTATTTCAAATCCTTTTTTTCCCATACAAAAATTTAGTATTATTTTTTAATTTTCTTTTACTTTTTCTTGTTCAAAATATTACAAATCCTTTTTTTTTTTTTTTGCAAATTTTTATTTTTATTTTACTTTTGCACTTGTTCAAACTATTTCAGATCTTTTTCAATAAAACGAACTGTATTTTTTTTTTTTTTACTTTTGCTCTTGTTCAAACTTTTAAATCCTTTTTTGCCATACAAAAAATAGTAATTTTTTTTAATTCAAAATATTACAAGTCTTTTATGCAATCTAAAAAAAGTTTTTCTTTTGCACTTGTTCAAACTATTTCAAATACTTTTTCATTACAAAAATGTATTTAAAATTTTTTTTTTACTCTTTGTCTTGTTAAAATATATCAAATCATTTTTTTTTTCAAAATTAACAAACTTAGATCCCAATATACATCGATAATGTGGTGAAATTTTTGTTCTTTGAAATCTCTCAATCTAAGTAGTCCTCTGCCATCTAGTGGTAGAAAGTGGAATTACAACCCAAAAAAATCAGCGCTTTTGACTACATTAGTTAGTTGGGTTTTTTTAAATCAAGAAATAGAATAACAAATGCCTGTTGGAGAACAGACTCAATGCTCTCGTTTTGAGCTATTTGGCTTTGATTTGTGTGGCCAGGAGACTGCAGGTGTCCAGACCCGTGGTTGGGTTGCATCATGGAGGACACGGGGTAAGTACAAATTACAAAACAAGTCTATTTTGCCTATCAAATGGAACTGAACTGTGAACTGTTTTTTGTTTTTTTTCCCACCACCCAGCTACTACCTACCGAGGAAGTTCTCTCGCTGCAGTGTGGACGAATATCTCCGCTTCCTGCAGCAAGGCGGCGGCAGCTGCTTGTTCAACAAGCCCAGCAAGGTGACGAGAGCGCCATCAAACGCTGTCGTTCAGTTGTGCAGGGTGTACCTAATGAAATGTCTGTTATGAACTACATTTAATATTGCAGCTTCTGGACCCGCCCGAGTGCGGCAACGGCTACGTGGAGCTGGGCGAGGAGTGCGACTGCGGCACACTCGTGGTAACGACTCGCTCAATCTCCATTAGCGCCGACAGTTGTAATCATGAACGCGCGATAAAGCCGCCTCGCCGCTCTCGCAGGAGTGCGCCCGCAACGGGGCAAACTGCTGCAAGAAGTGCACGCTTACCCACAATGCAATGTGCAGCAACGGCCTCTGCTGCCGAGACTGCAAGGTTAGTTGCCGACCTGCTTTTTGTTGTTTGTTTTGTGCAAATTGCGACGCGTTTGTCCGTCGACTTCACAGTACGAGCTGAGAGGTGTGACGTGTCGCGAGGCCGTCAATGACTGTGACATCCCAGAAACCTGCGTAGGGGACTCCAGCCAGGTATGAAATATCCCCTCCCAGAAATATGGCCGCACCTTTTAGTCATTTATACAGTAATTTCATAATAATTGATAAAATTGAGTTAAAATTAAAAAGATGTACTGTACTGTACTGTAAAAACGAGTGTGATATTGATTTGTATTGAGGTCATTTTTCTACCACTAGATGGCATACTTGCATTTGTAAGACATTGGTGACAGCTGAGTGCATTTTTCTTTTCATATTAAGAGCTGTCTAATCTTGAACATGAAGTAACTTGTGTAAAATTGTAAAAATACAACTTGACCACAAATATATGCATTATTATTAAATTTATGACTGCTAAATTTTGACATGGATGTGTCTGCTGCATTGCGACTGGAATTCCCCCAATGACATTAAAAGAACTTTAAATTAACTAAAAATTAACACCCTAATTTTGGCACAAACGTATTTGCAAGTACGTTCAGCTATATGTGCAAGTACATTTAAACGTATTTACAAGTTCATTGAAACGTATTAGTATGTACGTTTGAATGTACTTGCATGCTAAATGCTAAAAAGTTGCCATTTTTTCTCGTGCTACCACAGGGTATTTATTGACTTGACAAGTTATTATTATTATTATTATTATTATTATTATTATAAGCATTTGGCGGCCTATATTATACAAATACGTTAGAAAACTAAGTAAACATTGTTTATTTGTGGGTATGCACTTGTGTGGCATTATGGGGGGGAAAAAAGTGAACAGGAATCATTCACTACAGACAATAATAAATCATAAAAATTCCGAATAATCAATGTTTGTTTACTTTATTTTCTAACGTATTGGTATAATGTGAGCCAAATGCCGTAGCATTATGGAGAAAATGCTAACTTTTTAGCATTTAGCTTACAACTACGTTCAAACGGACCTGCAAATACTATCGAACCTATTCAAATTAATGTCTTTACAAATACGTGCGAGCATATCTACTCTCCAAATTGGCAGTTCCACGCTTCTGTATGTATCAACTGGGGTGTGTAGACTTTTTAGAGCCACTGTCCACTCTCTGCCCCGCAGTGTCCTCACAACGTTCACAAACTGGACGGTTACCCGTGCGAGGTCGGTCAGGTAAGGTCGCCCCCCCGCCTAACGGGCTTCTCCTCCGCTTTCCTCCACCGTGACCCTTAACCTCCACCCTCCCCAGGGCCGCTGCTACGGGGGCCGCTGTAAGACCAGAGACAGCCAGTGCAGGAGCCTGTGGGGCTACAGTAAGGATACGCTTTAACACTCAACTGTGCATGAGTTATTTTTCATATTTCCCCCCTTCCCTCCTCAGACGCCGCTGACAGGTTCTGCTACGAGAAGCTCAATTCCGAGGGCACAGAGAAAGGGAACTGTGGTCCTGATCCTGGCGGCCAAGGATGGATGCAATGCAACAAGCAGTGAGTGAGGAAAATGAATTGGATCAATTTGGCTGTTAACGACTTTTGTCTTTTTTTTTTTTTTTTTTCCAGGGACGTTCTGTGTGGGCTGCTGCTGTGCACCAACGTGACCGAAAAGCCGAACTTTGGCGAGCTGCAGGGCAAACTCACCAGTTTGACCATCTATCATCACAACAGATACCTGGACTGCAGGTGAGCATTCTTATAGCAGGCTACATCTTATATATTGATGACTGATGGAAAAAAAAAAGTTCTATTAGGAGTGTGCCAAAAAGTTGATTCTCATAAGGATCACGATTCTCATTTAGTACAATTTTAAATGTCCCCAATTCGATTTTATTTAAATTATTTTATACTGTCTTGCCCTTGTTTGTGGCTTTATTGGGGGCACTGTTGATGTTGTACACGGTTTGGCCACATAGGGGCAATGTGGTAAGGATACACTGTTAAATTGTAGCAACATTTGAGAGTAGAAGGAAAAGGTCACGATCAAGTTATGCCAATAAAAGGTTTTTTTTGGCAGCGTAGGAAGAACATTTAGCGGTGAATAATGTTAAAATGCTTCTGTATACTCTCCTGAAGTGTTTTGTATAAATAGCCGTTCTTTTGAGTGATAAAAGTGCCGCGAGTAGCGCGCTAATTAGCGTTAGCGAGTCAATGGCACTTTCCATTGTGCGTTAGCCTTGAGCTAGCTACGTTCGTGAAACAAGCTAAACGAGTCACTGTGTTAATTATCCACTCTGTATGGTGAGAATGGAACAGAATGAAACCGATACCAGCATTGAACTATTTTTGAGGGACTGGTCGCTGTCTTCTAAACTGTAGGTCGGTCTGCTCAATTTATACAATTTATAACTAGCTAAATAGAGTATCTGTTGTAGTCCACATACTGTTTTGTGGAGAAAAAAAAACACTAATGACAGTTCAAAACTTAATAAATGTCAATTTAAATAAAATAACTACATTTTAATGTCTCAATTTGTCATTCTGTCTTGCAAACCAGACTGGAGTAGATTCTTTGCACATCTATAAATTGATGCAGAAATCATTGTCAATCAAAACATTTTGAATAAAAAACTGTTCAGAATTGAACATTGATTCTGAATCAAATCAAATCGTGAGACGGTCAAAGATTCCCACTTCTACTATCTATGGACATGCCTGCTAATAGTAATGACTAGGTTTTTATTGGCTTTTTCTATCTTTCTTTTTTATTTTTTTGTTGGGATTAATGAAAGGGGTGGCCACGCCGTGCTGGACGACGGCTTGGACCTGGGCTACGTAGAGGACGGAACACCTTGCGGGCCCAACATGATGTGTCTGGAACGCCGCTGCCTGCCGGTCACCACCTTCAACCTCAGCATGTGTCCCGGATCGTCCATCTCGCGCGTCTGCTCCCATCACGGCGTCAGGCTGACACGCCCTCCAAATTGGATTGTTTCGTTTTTTTGGTAGCCGAGAATGACGACGTTTGATCTTTGGACCCTTTCAGACGTGCAGCAATGAGGTGAAGTGCATCTGCGATCGCGACTACACCGGGAAAGACTGCAGCGTGTTTGACCCCATTCCAATTCCCACGCCGCCTGAAGGCCCTGAGAAGTATAAGGGTAACTTGAGCATTTTTTTTTCAATATTTGCATTTAGAAATTGCATTATTTAAAAACAAAAAATATTGTTTCTTTTGATGTTTTTTTTCCCCTTTGACAGTTTTTTCTTTCTTATCATAAAACCAATTTATTACCCAGCCATAATTTACTATTGCACACAAACAAAAACAAGCGTCTTTCTCCCACATGGTTGTATATGAAAACAGCCCATTTTGCATTATTTTATTTTTTTTGTAAAATGCGACAAAAGTGTCATGGCAGTTTTTGATGAATTTCTGCAGGTCCGAGCGGGACCAACATCATCATTGGCTCGGTGGCCGGTGCCATCCTGCTGGCGGCCATCGTCCTGGGAGGCACCGGATGGGGGTTCAAGTAAGAGAATGCACGCATGCACTCCGGCTGCCATTTTGTGAATGCTGAATGCCATCAAGTGCCGGATTGCTACTTGTTGCTATGGGAACTGCTACATCAGAATCTGTCCTGTTTGTGTGTCTCCCCATCTTGTTGCCTTCATACTCGCGGATCCAGAAACATCCGGAGAGGAAGGTACGACCCCGCCTTTGAGTCCTAAACTTCAATCTAGGAAAGAATATCATCATATCAGATTGGGGCTTTTTTTTCGTATAGTTGATCAAATGTTAGTTTGCTCACTTCTGTACTACTTGACTGGCATTCTTGTAATAATTAGAATATTCAATTACAATAAAGCACAATTTTCCCCATTTTATTCATTTTTTTCTTATTTCTGATCACTTCTCCTTGTCTTCCTTTCCTCTTTTTCCTTCTCCTTCTGCTCGTTTCCTCCTCAGATCTTCCGGCGTTTGATCCTCATCCCAAACGACGTCGTCTTTCCCTCTGCATGCAAGACATTCTGAGGCAACATCTCACCTGTGGGAGCCTTCATTTCTCCCTCCTTTCTTTTTCTTTTCTTCTTTCAAATGATGATGTCACTGAGCGAGGCACGACTGACATGTTGCTGTTGATGCTCCGCCTCCCTGCACTTTTAGTGGCAATATTTATAAATAGCAGCAAGTAAGCGCAAAAGGCCTTGCCGGCCGCTTTTGTTCTCATGCAGAATATGCATCAATGTATGAATGAATCTTTTGGGCGTGGATCATATCTATAGTCTGTATGTAATCGAATTATTAATTTTATTGCCCCTTTCCAAAATAATCATAACCAGCCATAATTTTAGCAATTAAACGCCGATATATCCTTACTTTCTCATGAAACAGTAAATGGTGTTCAGTGTTGTTGTCACTCAGAAGGATGTCTTTGCGCCGTGTGTCCACCAGATAGAGTCTTGACTCCATTCGTTCCATTGCACATCGGCCCTGAGATGACATTTACAACAAGGGCAAATTGTTTTATGTTCATGCTGCAGAAACTTCTAAGCAAAAATGTTACTTAAAAAAACAAATATGACAAAAATTGGCTCCAGCAACGGCCATCTTGCAGAAACTTGCAGAACTTCGCTCATTACGTTGCCAATACTGTATACCACATACATTTACAGCCTAATTCTAAATCTAAATGTTTTTGTATATTCCTATTTTAGTTATTATATAATTTTTAAATTAGTTGTCCAATTCATCGGTTGTTGGATTTTTTTTTTTCTGCCAGATATCAGAATCAGCAGATTGAGTTTGTTTGACTTAATTTGTGGCAATAATCTGCAATCTAACAGCATTGACTTGTAATTTTTAAGGTTTGGATTTCCAATAAATACGTTTTCTTAAGAGGTCAGTGTGCGTGAATGTCTTTTTTTTTTTTTTTTTTTTTTAAGTGACAACGTATCTCTCTCTCTCTCTCTCTCTCTCTCTCTCTCCATATATATATATATATATATATATATATATATATATATATATATATATATATATATATTACATACATTACATTATATACATATATATATGTAACATAAGTACGACTGTTTGACATATCACAGCATTTTATTGTGACACCGGAAGTTGCTTCCCGGAAGCGCGGTGTTTTCTCCTGTTCGCCACTTGACTACAGACGCTTGCCCACTCCCAAAAAGTCCGACATTCCTTCCCTTGGAATCGCTGCAGGCTTCGGAACCGACTGGAGGTTGTCCACGTTTGCAACCAGCTCACACATCTGTGCACAGAGGCGTCCATTTTTAAATTAACGACCCAGTTATTACTCTACTATTATTTTCAAGGGTTATTTTTTTTTTTTTTGTCAAGACAATGTTTGCCTGTTGCATCGTCCCCGTGTTCGTCTTGTTCCTGTGCTCCGTGGAGTGCAACCCCAGTCCGCTTACAGATGTAGTCGTGGACCGACGCTTCATTCCCGCAACATGTCCGCGGCAAGCCCAAGACGGAGATCAGGTTCGCTATCACTACAACGCCACATTTCTCGACGGAAAAACTTTCGATTCCAGGTAGGAGCATCTGCATTATTATTTTTTTTCATCCCATTGAAGACTTTTCCTTAAAATGACACGGTCAAGTTAAAGTTACAACTTTGTACTGTAGGTGGCGTCGTTGCTTCAATTTTCGGAAGCGACTTGACACGTAGCCTATGATTTTTTTTTCTCTCTTTAACCCCCCCCTTTTTTTTCTTCCATCCCCTTATAGCTACCAGCGAGGGGCGGCTAAAGTGGGCCTCCTCGGGGAGGGTCGCCTGATCGCAGGCATAGAGAAAGGTTTGCTGGGCATGTGCGTCAACGAGCGACGCACCATCACCGTCCCTCCTCACCTGGCCTACGGCAGCACCGGAGCAGGTAACACTCAACTAGCATAAAAAAATAAAATATATATTTTTAATATCATGTATAAAATTAGAATATAGTAAAGAAGGTCATATACTGTACTATAGTTTTAAAAGAGGAAGTGTGTATATGATACTAAAACAGACACAGGAATGTACTTGAAAAAAAATAAATAAATAAATTGTTCTTGGGATGGTGGAACATTTTAAAAGAGGCTACGTTAAAAAAAAAAATTTATTGTCAATAAAGCTACACTTTTGAAAAAAAAAATGATACTGTATATAATAGCCAAATGTCCCCCCTAAAGATTTCCTGTAAGTTGGATTTCAGAAGGCCAATTCCCAATTTTGTGTTTTTATTAGCTGTTAGGGGTGTTAAAAAAAATCGATTCGGAAATATATCGCAATATTACATCGCGCTATTCTCGAATTGATTCAATAGACGGCTGAATCGATTTACTATTCACTAAAACGTCTTAGGGTTCACACCTTAAGCATGGACGAATGTTATGTTAATGGAACATTAAGCCTTAATATTTTTATTTCAATGCTGTTCAAACATGAAACAGATTACGACCTGTATAAGACTGAAATTTTAGATAAATAAATAATACATTTTCATACAAATCTTACACGTTACAAGTTTACTGATTAGCATTTTCTAAATTTAAATTAAAAAAATCTCAACAATCTACTTATAGATTCGTATCGGGATTAATCGGTATCGAATCGAATCGTGACCTATGAATCGTGATACGAATCGAATCGTCGGATACTAGGCAACTCACACCCCTATAAGCTGTATGCTACAACTAACATTTTTTAAAAAATCATTAATATGTCTGTCTTGTCCTTTCTATCCATCTAGCTAGCTAGCTAGCTAGCTAGCTAGCTAGACCTGTTGCTCGCTAGCTGTCAATAATCTCGTAACCTACCTTTCGACCTACATTACAACCTAAATATCCTAACTTAACCAAGCCACTAACCCACCCATTTAGCTAACTAGCTAGCTGATGTATTTACCTAATGTGCCTGCCTGTACAAAGTAATCTATCTTAGCGGCGCTAACAAAACAGGACATCATACAGATGAAAAACACAATTTGAACAATAGTGGCGCCAAAGTAATACTTTTATTGCTTTGGGCTGCATAGAAAAACAACAAATAGACAAAATATTTCAGTGAAATTTGCGATTGCCAAACACTTAAAAAAATAAATAAATAAATAAAAATCCTTGACTTCAGGTGACGTGATCCCTCCGGACACCACGCTGGTTTTCGAGATCCATCTGCTGGATTTGTGGAACAAAGCCGACCTGGTGGTCACCAACACCATCAGCACCCCAAAAGACTGCAAGCGCTCGGTGATGCGCAGCGACTTTGTGCGTTACCACTACAACGGCACCCTGCTGGACGGCACCACCTTCGACTCCAGGTGAAGTCGGTCGCCGGGGTTGGTGGTGGGGGGTGGGCAACGCCGACGTTTTCACACATACGCCACAAGTTGGGAACGAGCTTCCAGTTCCGGTCCGAATGACGCTCTTGTGTGCTGTCTGTACTCTGTCACGCAGGGGTGTTGTCTGTTCTGTGTTTGACTTTTTGGCTTATATGAGCCCCCACGCAGCTACGTGCGGAAGCAGACGCGCGACTCCCTGGTGGGCGAGGGCTGGCTGGTCAAAGGCATGGATGAGGGCCTGCTGGGCATGTGCGTGGGCGAGATCCGGAATATCGTCATCCCGCCCTTCAAAGGCTACGGAGAAAAAGGCTCAGGTAGATGAGGACGAGCCATCTAGTGGTGAATGGTGATAATAAAATTTTAAACTATTCAGCAAAAACCAATAGGTGTCAATTATGTGCAAATTTTTACTATTTGCAGGTCGGCCCAATCTTTATCCTTTGCGAATAGAGGAAATCCGCATATAGTTGAAACCCATTAACTCATTCACTCCCAGCTATTTTCGGCGAAGCAACCCATTTGGTGCCGGCTGTTTTACTGGAGTGTGACTGATTTTACAAGGTCCACAGAATATTGTGTTCGATTGCTATAAAAACATGGAACCTACTAAAAGAAAGATTAACAGCTTTTCTTTCACCAGGGAAAAAAAATGTTTCCATTTTGCAGCAATTGGCATTAGAATTCACATTCACAAAAAGAGCTTATTGCAACATGATCTTGGCTGATCTCTTATACTCTGCTGCGGTTGTTGCTTTAAGCCACCTCTTCATATCAGAAGCTGCACCAAAGCCTTCTGTATGCTCTTGCATAAAAAAACCCAACAACAAAGCAAACGTATAAATACGTTTTTGGGAATGAAGGACAAAGTATTAAAAATGTATTTTACACGTTTTTGGGTTTGATTGAGTGAAATTGCATTGTGAAGTGGATTTTTTTTTTTTTTTTTGTAAACCCTAATAATTATTTAAAAAAAAATGCTGACAAACCTCCAACATGCTTTGCGTGAAAAACTTTTTGGTGCCTCCCCCAAAAAAAACAAACCGATAACAATTCTATAAAAAAATAAATAAAAAATAAAATGCTTGGAAAAAAATAGCGAATTTTTTGTCCACTGTAGTAGAGGAAAAATGTTAACCCCAAAACAAAAAAACTAATTAAAAAAAACAACAACAACAGCATAACAGCGAAATTCTTCCTCACCATGTAATAGTAATAGTAAAACAATAATAGTTGTTCAATTTTATAAGAAATTGGTCCCCACTTCTGACACATTTTCTCCAACCAGGAGTGGAGGTCCCCCCCCACGCCACTCTGATATTTGACGTCCTGCTCGTGGACATCCACAACCCCAAAGACAACATCACCGTGGAGGATCAGGTGGTGCCCGAGTCGTGCGCTCGCAGGACGGTGTCGGGCGATTACATCCGCTACCACTACAACGGGACCTTCCGCAACGGCGTCACCTTTGACACCAGGTCAGTGCACCTCTTTTCCTGGCCTTTTATTGAGCCGGTGAACTCAATTGGGCACGAGTGAATTCCCCCATGTGCCGTGTGGGCAGCTACCAGAGGAACAGCACGTATAACACGTACATCGGGATGGGCTACGTGATCGCGGGTATGGACCAGGCCCTGCTGGGGGTCTGCATGGGCGAGCGAAGGAGGGTCGTCATCCCGCCGACCCTGGCGTACGGCAAAGACGGAGCAGGTACCTCCCAGATTGGGTTGAGACAAAAAAAAAACATAAATAGCCTATTTTAGTATTTTGAAATAATGGTATTCTGCCCTTGCTACGTCCCCGCTGTAGCAAGACAGATAAGTAATGCATTCCATGTTGATGAATCTTGCAACTTTATTCACCGTGAAGATGACTCAAGGTATAAAACTGTAACAACAAACATAAAAAGATTTGCATGCTGTTGTGAAATAAAATACAATAAAAGGTTGTGCCCTACTTGTTTGCTGTATGATAAACAATACAATAAAATAGCATGCTAGCTAACGCGCTAACCGTTAGCTCGATGCTAATTGCTACCAGGGTTAGTTTTTTTTTTTTTTTTTTGTTTTTTGTTTTTTTTAATTTAGGGAGTTTTTACATTTTTTTTTGTAAAATGTAGTTGGTTAGTTTTCGTTTTTTTAAAAGTATTTTCGTTTACCTAAATTGTTTTTTTAATTTTAGTTTTTTCATTAGTTTTAGTTAACTAAAATAACCTTAATCGCTACCTCGAGGCTCAAAGCTAATCGTAAGTACGTTCTAGCATCTCTTTGATGCAAATGATTAACAACAACCCCTATAATGTATAAATTAATGACTCCAAATTTCACACAAAACATTTTCCATATATACGTACAGGCTGTGCTTGGTAGCTTCTTTCCGCTTAACAGGAAGTGCCTAACCCAACAACATCTGGTTTTCTTTTCACAATAAACGTAACTTTACTTTGCAAAATAAAGCAGGTCTGAAACCATAGGAAAAAAAATAAAACAATACATGGCTCTTCAGGAGCCAGCCCATGGAATGTCAAACTAAATAACGGTGGCCCGTGTTTCCACAGGCGATGTGATCCCGCCGTACGCCGTGCTCGTCTTCGACATCCACGTTATCGACTTCCACAACCCGAGCGACCAAGTGGACGTGAAGGTCCTACACCGGCCTGAAGCGTGCAACCACACCACCGAGGTGGACGATCTGGTTCACTACCACTACAACTGCACCCTAGTGGACGGCACGCGACTCTTCTCCTCGTGAGTCCACGCCACATTTTGGATTAGGATCGTTTTGGAATTTTCCTTTCGTTGTCATTTTCAGTGGCATTATTATTTTTTTTTTTGTGACAGCCACGATTACGAGAGCCTCCAGGACGCGGTTCTGGGCTCGGACAAGGTGATCGACGGGCTGGACCAGGCCTTGCGGGGCATGTGCGAGGGCGAGAGGAGACTGGTCACCGTGCCGCCTCACTTGGGTCACGGAGAAAAGGGAGGCGAGTGCTCCCACCATCTTCAACTGTCTCATTTTAACAACAAAACAAAAATCACTATCGTCGTTAACTTGTTGTCCGTTTCAGCGCCGGGTGTGCCGAGCAGCGCCGTGCTGGTGTTCGATATCGAGATGGTGCGCGTGCAGAAGGGCGTGCCGCCGGGTTATCTGTTCGTGTGGCTGGAGGACACGCCCCAAGATTTGTTTCAGGCCATGGACGTCAACAAGGATGCTGCCGTGCCCCAGGAAGAGGTAGTGATGCCTTCACGAATACTTTTCCTTTTCCAGCAGTAGAGAGGAATGCAATACATTTATTGTCATATTTACTTAACTTTTTTAAACGACCATGTATAGTAAGGCATTTAAAAAACAAACAGCCGTGTATAGTAAGGTGTATTTTTTCCCCCCAAAAAAATACACACACACACACACACACACACACACACACACACACACACACACACACACACACACACACACACACACAAAAGACCATGTATAGTAAGTTGGGTTTTTTTTCTCCCCCCAAATAACAACCATGTATAGTAAGGCACTTTTTTTCTCCCCCCAAAAAATGACCATGTATAGTAAGGTGTTTTTGTTTTTTTTTTCACCCAAAAAACCAGGTGTTTTTTTTTTTTTTTCTCCTAAAAAAACTATGTATAGTAAGGCCTTATTTCCCCCCAAAAAATGACCATGTATAGAAAGGCATTTTTTTTTTCCGGCCAAAAAATGACCATGTATAGGAAGGTGTATTTTTTTCCCCAAAAAACCCAACCATGTATAGTAAGGCGTTTTTATTCTCCAAAAAATGACCATGTATAGTAAGGTGTATTTTATTTTCCCCCTAAAAAAATGACCGTGTATAGTAAGGCGTTTTTTTTTTTTTTCTCGCTCCAAAAAAATTACCATGTATAGTAAGGCTTTTTTTTTTTCCCTCAAACAATGATCATGTATAGTAAGGCGTTTTTATTCTCCAAAAAATGACCATGTATAGTAAGGTGTATTTTTTTTCCGTTCAAAAAACAACCGTGTGGGTGTATTCCCATGTAAACACCATGTAAAGTAAGGCCTTATCCCCCCCCAAAAAAATAAAAATACAAATGACCAAGGCGTTTTTTATTTTAATAAAAAAACGACCATGTATAGTAAGGCATTTTTTATTTTAGTAAAAAAAAACAAAAAAAATCAATCATGTATACTAAGGCGTTTTTTATTTTATTAAAAAAACGACCATTTATAGTAAGGCATTTTTTATTTAAAAAAAAAAAAAAAGGACCATGTATAGTAAGGCGTTTTTTATTTAAAAAAAACAAAAAACGACCATGCATTGAAAGGCGTTTTTTATTTTATTAAAAAAACGACAATGTAGAGTAAGGCATTTTTTATTTTAATAAAAAAAAAAAAAAAACGACCATGCATAGTAAGGCGTTTTTTATTTTATTAAAAAAACGACCATGTAGAGTAAGGCATTTTTTATTTTATTAAAAAAACGACCATGTATAGTAAGGCGTTTTTTATTTTAAAAAAAAAACAATGACCATGTATAGTAAGGCATTTTTTATTTTAGTAAAAAAAACAAAAAAAATCGACCATGTATAGTAAGGCGTTTTTTATTTTATTAAAAAAACGACCATGTATACTAAGGCGTTTTTTATTTTATTAAAAAAACGACCATGTATACTAAGGCGTTTTTTATTTTATTAAAAAAACGACCATGTAGAGTCAGGCATTTTTTATTTTATTAAAAAAACGACCATGTATAGTAAGGCGTTTTTTATTTTATTAAAAAAAACGACCATGTATAGTAAGGCTTTTTTTTCCGACAGAAAAAACGACCATGTAGAGTAAGGCTTTTTTTTTCGACAAAAAAACGACCATGTATAGTAAGGCTTTTTTTTCGACAAAAAAAATGACCATGTATAGTAAGGCTTTTTTTTCCGACAAAAAAACGACCATGTATAGTAAGGCTTTTTTTTTTTCCGACAAAAAACGACCATGTATAGTAAGGCTTTTTTTTCGACAAAAAAACGACCATGTATAGTAAGGCTTTTTTTTTCGACAAAAAAATGACCATGTATAGTAAGGCTTTTTTTTTCCGACAAAAAAACGACCATGTATAGTAAGGCTTTTTTTTCCGACAAAAAAATGACCATGTATAGTAAGGCTTTTTTTTCGACAAAAAAACGACCATGTATAGTAAGGCTTTTTTTTTCGACAAAAAAACGACCATGTATAGTAAGGCTTTTTTTTTCCTACAAAAAAACGACCATGTATAGTAAGGCTTTTTTTTCGACAAAAAAATGACCATGTATAGTAAGGCTTTTTTTTCAGACAAAAAAACGACCATGTATAGTAAGGCTTTTTTTTCGACAAAAAAATGACCATGTATAGTAAGGCTTTTTTTTTTTCCGACAAAAAAATGACCATGTATAGTAAGGCTTTTTTTTTCGACAAAAAAACGACCATGTATAGTAAGGCTTTTTTTTCTGACAAAAAAACGACCATGTATAGTAAGGCTTTTTTTTTCCTACAAAAAAACGACCATGTATATAGTAAGGCTTTTTTTTTCGACAAAAAAAATGACCATGTATAGTAAGGCTTTTTTTTCAGACAAAAAAACGACCATGTATAGTAAGGCTTTTTTTTCGACAAAAAAATGACCACGTATAGTAAGGCTTTTTTTTTCGACAAAAAAATGACCATGTATAGCAAGGCTTTTTTTTCCGACAAAAAAACGACCATGTATAGTAAGGCTTTTTTTTTCCTACAAAAAAACGACCATGTATAGTAAGGCTTTTTTTTCGACAAAAAAATGACCATGTATAGTAAGGCTTTTTTTTTCCGACAAAAAAATGACCATGTATAGTAAGGCTTTTTTTTTTCCTACAAAAAAACGACCATGTATAGTCAGGCTTTTTTTTTCCGACAAAAAAACGACCATGTATAGTAAGGCTTTTTTTTTTCCGACAAAAAACGACCATGTATAGTAAGGCTTTTTTTTCGACAAAAAAACGACCATGTACAGTAAGGCTTTTTTTTCCGACAAAAAAACGACCATGTATAGTAAGGCTTTTTTTTTTCGACAAAAAAACAACCATGTATAGTAAGGCTTTTTTTTTCCGACAAAAAAACGACCATGTATAGTAAGGCTTTTTTTTCTGACAAAAAAACGACCATGTATAGTAAGGCTTTTTTTTCTGACAAAAAAACGACCATGTATAGTAAGGCTTTTTTTTCTGACAAAAAAACGACCATGTATAGTAAGGCTTTTTTTTCTGACAAAAAAACGACCATGTATAGTAAGGCTTTTTTTTCCGACAAAAAAACGACCATGTATAGTAAGGCTTTTTTTTCCGACAAAAAATTGACCATGTATAGTAAGGCTTTTTTTTCCGACAAAAAAACGACCATGTATAGTAAGGCTTTTTTTTCCGACAAAAAAACGACCATGTATAGTAAGGCTTTTTTTTTCGACAAAAAAACGACCATGTATAGTAAGGCTTTTTTTTTCGACAAAAAAACGACCATGTATAGTAAGGCTTTTTTTCCGACAAAAAAACGACCATGTATAGTAAGGCTTTTTTTTCCGACAAAAAAACGACCATGTATAGTAAGGCTTTTTTTTCCGACAAAAAAACGACCATGAAAAGTAAGGCTTTTTTTTCCGACAAAAAAACGACCATGTATAGTAAGGCTTTTTTTTTTTTCCGACAAAAAAACGACCATGTATAGTAAGGCTTTTTTTTCGACAAAAAAACGACCATGTATAGTAAGGCTTTTTTTTTCGACAAAAAAACGACCATGTATAGTAAGGCTTTTTTTTTCGACAAAAAAACGACCATGTATAGTAAGGCTTTTTTTTTCCGACAAAAAAACGACCATGTATAGTAAGGCTTTTTTTTCCGACAAAAAAATGACCATGTATAGTAAGGCTTTTTTTTCGACAAAAAAACGACCATGTATAGTAAGGCTTTTTTTTTCGACAAAAAAACGACCATGTATAGTAAGGCTTTTTTTTTCCTACAAAAAAACGACCATGTATAGTAAGGCTTTTTTTTCGACAAAAAAATGACCATGTATAGTCAGGCTTTTTTTTCAGACAAAAAAACGACCATGTATAGTAAGGCTTTTTTTTCGACAAAAAAATGACCATGTATATAGTAAGGCTTTTTTTTTTTCCGACAAAAAAATGACCATGTATAGTAAGGCTTTTTTTTTCGACAAAAAAACGACCATGTATAGTAAGGCTTTTTTTTCTGACAAAAAAACGACCATGTATAGTAAGGCTTTTTTTTTCCTACAAAAAAACGACCATGTATATAGTAAGGCTTTTTTTTTCGACAAAAAAAATGACCATGTATAGTAAGGCTTTTTTTTCAGACAAAAAAACGACCATGTAGAGTAAGGCTTTTTTTTCGACAAAAAAATGACCACGTATAGTAAGGCTTTTTTTTTCGACAAAAAAATGACCATGTATAGTAAGGCTTTTTTTTTCCTACAAAAAAACGACCATGTATAGTAAGGCTTTTTTTTCGACAAAAAAATGACCATGTATAGTAAGGCTTTTTTTTCCGACAAAAAAACGACCATGTATAGTAAGGCTTTTTTTTTTCCTACAAAAAAACGACCATGTATAGTCAGGCTTTTTTTTTCCGACAAAAAAACGACCATGTATAGTAAGGCTTTTTTTTTTCCGACAAAAAACGACCATGTATAGTAAGGCTTTTTTTTTCGACAAAAAAACGACCATGTATAGTAAGGCTTTTTTTTTCCTACAAAAAAACGACCACGTATAGTAAGGCTTTTTTTTCGACAAAAAAACGACCATGTACAGTAAGGCTTTTTTTTCCGACAAAAAAACGACCATGTATAGTAAGGCTTTTTTTTTCGACAAAAAAACAACCATGTATAGTAAGGCTTTTTTTTTCAGACAAAAAAACGACCATGTATAGTAAGGCTTTTTTTTCTGACAAAAAAACGACCATGTATAGTAAAGCTTTTTTTTCTGACAAAAAAACGACCATGTATAGTAAGGCTTTTTTTTCTGACAAAAAAACGACCATGTATAGTAAGGCTTTTTTTTCTGACAAAAAAACGACCATGTATAGTAAGGCTTTTTTTTCCGACAAAAAAACGACCATGTATAGTAAGGCTTTTTTTTCCGACAAAAAATTGACCATGTATAGTAAGGCTTTTTTTTCCGACAAAAAAACGACCATGTATAGTAAGGCTTTTTTTTCCGACAAAAAAACGACCATGTATAGTAAGGCTTTTTTTTTCGACAAAAAAACGACCATGTATAGTAAGGCTTTTTTTTCCGACAAAAAAACGACCATGTATAGTAAGGCTTTTTTTCCGACAAAAAAACGACCATGTATAGTAAGGCTTTTTTTTCCGACAAAAAAACGACCATGTATAGTAAGGCTTTTTTTTCCGACAAAAAAACGACCATGTATAGTAAGGCTTTTTTTTCCGACAAAAAAACGACCATGTATAGTAAGGCTTTTTTTTTCGACAAAAAAACGACCATGTATAGTAAGGCTTTTTTTCCGACAAAAAAACGACCATGTATAGTCAGGCTTTTTTTTTCCGACAAAAAAACGACCATGTATAGTAAGGCTTTTTTTTTTCCGACAAAAAACGACCATGTATAGTAAGGCTTTTTTTTTCGACAAAAAAACGACCATGTATAGTAAGGCTTTTTTTTTCCTACAAAAAAACGACCACGTACAGTAAGGCTTTTTTTTCGACAAAAAAACGACCATGTACAGTAAGGCTTTTTTTTCCGACAAAAAAACGACCATGTATAGTAAGGCTTTTTTTTTCGACAAAAAAACAACCATGTATAGTAAGGCTTTTTTTTTCCGACAAAAAAACGACCATGTATAGTAAAGCTTTTTTTTCTGACAAAAAAACGACCATGTATAGTAAGGCTTTTTTTTCTGACAAAAAAACGACCATGTATAGTAAGGCTTTTTTTTCTGACAAAAAAACGACCATGTATAGTAAGGCTTTTTTTTCCGACAAAAAAACGACCATGTATAGTAAGGCTTTTTTTTTCCGACAAAAAATGACCATGTATAGTAAGGCTTTTTTTTCCAACAAAAAAACGACCATGTATAGTAAGGCTTTTTTTTTTCCTACAAAAAAACGACCATGTATAGTCAGGCTTTTTTTTTCCGACAAAAAAACGACCACGTATAGTAAGGCTTTTTTTTTCGACAAAAAAATGACCATGTATAGTAAGGCTTTTTTTTCCGACAAAAAAACGACCATGTATAGTAAGGCTTTTTTTTTCCGACAAAAAAACGACCATGTATAGTAAGGCTTTTTTTTCGACAAAAAAATGACCATGTATAGTAAGGCTTTTTTTTTCAGACAAAAAAATGACCATGTATAGTAAGGCTTTTTTTTCCGACAAAAAAACGACCATGTATAGTAAGGCTTTTTTTTTTCCTACAAAAAAACGACCATGTATAGTCAGGCTTTTTTTTTCCGACAAAAAAACGACCATGTATAGTAAGGCTTTTTTTTTCCGACAAAAAACGACCATGTATAGTAAGGCTTTTTTTTTCGACAAAAAAACGACCATGTATAGTAAGGCTTTTTTTTTCCTACAAAAAAACGACCACGTATAGTAAGGCTTTTTTTTCGACAAAAAAACGACCATGTACAGTAAGGCTTTTTTTTCCGACAAAAAAACGACCATGTATAGTAAGGCTTTTTTTTTCGACAAAAAAACAACCATGTATAGTAAGGCTTTTTTTTTCCGACAAAAAAACGACCATGTATAGTAAGGCTTTTTTTTCTGACAAAAAAACGACCATGTATAGTAAGGCTTTTTTTTCCGACAAAAAAACGACCATGTATAGTAAGGCTTTTTTTTCCGACAAAAAATTGACCATGTATAGTAAGGCTTTTTTTTCCGACAAAAAAACGACCATGTATAGTAAGGCTTTTTTTTCCGACAAAAAAACGACCATGTATAGTAAGGCTTTTTTTTTCGACAAAAAAACGACCATGTATAGTAAGGCTTTTTTTTCCGACAAAAAAACGACCATGTATAGTAAGGCTTTTTTTCCGACAAAAAAACGACCATGTATAGTAAGGCTTTTTTTTCCGACAAAAAAACGACCATGTATAGTAAGGCTTTTTTTCCGACAAAAAAACGACCATGTATAGTAAGGCTTTTTTTTCCGACAAAAAAACGACCATGTATAGTAAGGCTTTTTTTTCCGACAAAAAAACGACCATGTATAGTAAGGCTTTTTTTTCCGACAAAAAAACGACCATGTATAGTAAGGCTTTTTTTTTCGACAAAAAAACGACCATGTATAGTAAGGCTTTTTTTCCGACAAAAAAACGACCATGTATAGTCAGGCTTTTTTTTTCCGACAAAAAAACGACCATGTATAGTAAGGCTTTTTTTTTTCCGACAAAAAACGACCATGTATAGTAAGGCTTTTTTTTTCGACAAAAAAACGACCATGTATAGTAAGGCTTTTTTTTTCCGACAAAAAAACGACCACGTACAGTAAGGCTTTTTTTTCGACAAAAAAACGACCATGTATAGTAAGGCTTTTTTTTCAGACAAAAAATTGACCATGTATAGTAAGGCTTTTTTTTCCGACAAAAAAACGACCATGTATAGTAAGGCTTTTTTTTCCGACAAAAAAACGACCATGTATAGTAAGGCTTTTTTTTTCGACAAAAAAACGACCATGTATAGTAAGGCTTTTTTTTCCGACAAAAAAACGACCATGTATAGTAAGGCTTTTTTTCCGACAAAAAAACGACCATGTATAGTAAGGCTTTTTTTTCCGACAAAAAAACGACCATGTATAGTAAGGCTTTTTTTTCCGACAAAAAAACGACCATGTATAGTAAGGCTTTTTTTTCCGACAAAAAAACGACCATGTATAGTAAGGCTTTTTTTTCCGACAAAAAAACGACCATGTATAGTAAGGCTTTTTTTTCCGACAAAAAAACGACCATGTATAGTAAGGCTTTTTTTTCCGACAAAAAAACGACCATGTATAGTAAGGCTTTTTTTTCGACAAAAAAACGACCATGTATAGTAAGGCTTTTTTTTTCGACAAAAAAACGACCATGTATAGTAAGGCTTTTTTTTTCGACAAAAAAATGACCATGTATAGTAAGGCTTTTTTTTTCCGACAAAAAAACGACCATGTATAGTAAGGCTTTTTTTTCCGACAAAAAAACGACCATGTATAGTAAGGCTTTTTTTTCGACAAAAAAATGACCACGTATAGTAAGGCTTTTTTTTTCGACAAAAAAATGCCCATGTATAGTGAGGCTTTTTTTTCCGACAAAAAAACGACCATGTATAGTAAGGCTTTTTTTTTCCTACAAAAAAACGACCATGTATAGTAAGGCTTTTTTTTCGACAAAAAAATGACCATGTATAGTAAGGCTTTTTTTTTCAGACAAAAAAATGACCATGTATAGTAAGGCTTTTTTTTCCGACAAAAAAACGACCATGTATAGTAAGGCTTTTTTTTTTCCTACAAAAAAACGACCATGTATAGTCAGGCTTTTTTTTTCCGACAAAAAAACGACCATGTATAGTAAGGCTTTTTTTTTTCCGACAAAAAACGACCATGTATAGTAAGGCTTTTTTTTTCGACAAAAAAACGACCATGTATAGTAAGGCTTTTTTTTTCCTACAAAAAAACGACCACGTATAGTAAGGCTTTTTTTTCGACAAAAAAACGACCATGTACAGTAAGGCTTTTTTTTCCGACAAAAAAACGACCATGTATAGTAAGGCTTTTTTTTTCGACAAAAAAACAACCATGTATAGTAAGGCTTTTTTTTTCCGACAAAAAAACGACCATGTATAGTAAGGCTTTTTTTTCTGACAAAAAAACGACCATGTATAGTAAAGCTTTTTTTTCTGACAAAAAAACGACCATGTATAGTAAGGCTTTTTTTTCCGACAAAAAATTGACCATGTATAGTAAGGCTTTTTTTCCGACAAAAAAACGACCATGTATAGTAAGGCTTTTTTTTCCGACAAAAAAACGACCATGTATAGTAAGGCTTTTTTTTCCGACAAAAAAACGACCATGTATAGTAAGGCTTTTTTTTCCGACAAAAAAACGACCATGTATAGTAAGGCTTTTTTTTCCGACAAAAAAACGACCATGTATAGTAAGGCTTTTTTTTCCGACAAAAAAACGACCATGTATAGTAAGGCTTTTTTTTCCGACAAAAAAACGACCATGTATAGTAAGGCTTTTTTTTTTTTCCGACAAAAAACGACCATGTATAGTAAGGCTTTTTTTTCGACAAAAAAACGACCATGTACAGTAAGGCTTTTTTTTCCGACAAAAAAACGACCATGTATAGTAAGGCTTTTTTTTTCGACAAAAAAACAACCATGTATAGTAAGGCTTTTTTTTTCAGACAAAAAAACGACCATGTATAGTAAGGCTTTTTTTTTCGACAAAAAAACAACCATGTATAGTAAGGCTTTTTTTTTCCGACAAAAAAACGACCATGTATAGTAAAGCTTTTTTTTCTGACAAAAAAACGACCATGTATAGTAAGGCTTTTTTTTCTGACAAAAAAACGACCATGTATAGTAAGGCTTTTTTTTCTGACAAAAAAACGACCATGTATAGTAAGGCTTTTTTTTCCGACAAAAAAACGACCATGTATAGTAAGGCTTTTTTTTTCCGACAAAAAATGACCATGTATAGTAAGGCTTTTTTTTCCAACAAAAAAACGACCATGTATAGTAAGGCTTTTTTTTTTCCTACAAAAAAACGACCATGTATAGTCAGGCTTTTTTTTTCCGACAAAAAAACGACCACGTATAGTAAGGCTTTTTTTTTCGACAAAAAAATGACCATGTATAGTAAGGCTTTTTTTTCCGACAAAAAAACGACCATGTATAGTAAGGCTTTTTTTTTCCGACAAAAAAACGACCATGTATAGTAAGGCTTTTTTTTCGACAAAAAAATGACCATGTATAGTAAGGCTTTTTTTTTCAGACAAAAAAATGACCATGTATAGTAAGGCTTTTTTTTCCGACAAAAAAACGACCATGTATAGTAAGGCTTTTTTTTTTCCTACAAAAAAACGACCATGTATAGTCAGGCTTTTTTTTTCCGACAAAAAAACGACCATGTATAGTAAGGCTTTTTTTTTTCCGACAAAAAACGACCATGTATAGTAAGGCTTTTTTTTTCGACAAAAAAACGACCATGTATAGTAAGGCTTTTTTTTTCCTACAAAAAAACGACCACGTATAGTAAGGCTTTTTTTTCGACAAAAAAACGACCATGTACAGTAAGGCTTTTTTTTCCGACAAAAAAACGACCATGTATAGTAAGGCTTTTTTTTTCGACAAAAAAACAACCATGTATAGTAAGGCTTTTTTTTTCCGACAAAAAAACGACCATGTATAGTAAGGCTTTTTTTTCTGACAAAAAAACGACCATGTATAGTAAGGCTTTTTTTTCCGACAAAAAAACGACCATGTATAGTAAGGCTTTTTTTTCCGACAAAAAATTGACCATGTATAGTAAGGCTTTTTTTTCCGACAAAAAAACGACCATGTATAGTAAGGCTTTTTTTTCCGACAAAAAAACGACCATGTATAGTAAGGCTTTTTTTTTCGACAAAAAAACGACCATGTATAGTAAGGCTTTTTTTTCCGACAAAAAAACGACCATGTATAGTAAGGCTTTTTTTCCGACAAAAAAACGACCATGTATAGTAAGGCTTTTTTTTCCGACAAAAAAACGACCATGTATAGTAAGGCTTTTTTTTCCGACAAAAAAACGACCATGTATAGTAAGGCTTTTTTTTCCGACAAAAAACGACCATGTATAGTAAGGCTTTTTTTTTCGACAAAAAAACGACCATGTATAGTAAGGCTTTTTTTTTCCTACAAAAAAACGACCACGTATAGTAAGGCTTTTTTTTCGACAAAAAAACGACCATGTACAGTAAGGCTTTTTTTTCCGACAAAAAAACGACCATGTATAGTAAGGCTTTTTTTTTCGACAAAAAAACAACCATGTATAGTAAGGCTTTTTTTTTCCGACAAAGAAACGACCATGTATAGTAAGGCTTTTTTTTCTGACAAAAAAACGACCATGTATAGTAAGGCTTTTTTTTCTGACAAAAAAACGACCATGTATAGTAAGGCTTTTTTTTCCGACAAAAAAACGACCATGTATAGTAAGGCTTTTTTTTCCGACAAAAAAACGACCATGTATAGTAAGGCTTTTTTTTCCGACAAAAAAACGACCATGTATAGTAAGGCTTTTTTTTTTTTCCGACAAAAAACGACCATGTATAGTAAGGCTTTTTTTTCGACAAAAAAACGACCATGTATAGTAAGGCTTTTTTTTTCGACAAAAAAACGACCATGTATAGTAAGGCTTTTTTTTTCGACAAAAAAATGACCATGTATAGTAAGGCTTTTTTTTTCCGACAAAAAAACGACCATGTATAGTAAGGCTTTTTTTTCCGACAAAAAAATGACCATGTATAGTAAGGCTTTTTTTTCGACAAAAAAACGACCATGTATAGTAAGGCTTTTTTTTTCGACAAAAAAACGACCATGTATAGTAAGGCTTTTTTTTTCCTACAAAAAAACGACCATGTATAGTAAGGCTTTTTTTTCGACAAAAAAATGACCATGTATAGTAAGGCTTTTTTTTCAGACAAAAAAACGACCATGTATAGTAAGGCTTTTTTTTCGACAAAAAAATGACCATGTATAGTAAGGCTTTTTTTTTCGACAAAAAAACGACCATGTATAGTAAGGCTTTTTTTTCTGACAAAAAAACGACCATGTATAGTAAGGCTTTTTTTTTCCTACAAAAAAACGACCATGTATATAGTAAGGCTTTTTTTTTCGACAAAAAAAATGACCATGTATAGTAAGGCTTTTTTTTCAGACAAAAAAACGACCATGTAGAGTAAGGCTTTTTTTTCGACAAAAAATGACCACGTATAGTAAGGCTTTTTTTTTCGACAAAAAAATGACCATGTATAGTAAGGCTTTTTTTTCCGACAAAAAAACGACCATGTATAGTAAGGCTTTTTTTTTCCTACAAAAAAACGACCATGTATAGTAAGGCTTTTTTTTCGACAAAAAAATGACCATGTATAGTAAGGCTTTTTTTTTCAGACAAAAAAATGACCATGTATAGTAAGGCTTTTTTTTCCGACAAAAAAACGACCATGTATAGTAAGGCTTTTTTTTTCCTACAAAAAAACGACCATGTATAGTCAGGCTTTTTTTTTCCGACAAAAAAACGACCATGTATAGTAAGGCTTTTTTTTTTCCGACAAAAAACGACCATGTATAGTAAGGCTTTTTTTTTCGACAAAAAAACGACCATGTATAGTAAGGCTTTTTTTTTCCTACAAAAAAACGACCACGTATAGTAAGGCTTTTTTTTCGACAAAAAAACGACCATGTACAGTAAGGCTTTTTTTTCCGACAAAAAAACAACCATGTATAGTAAGGCTTTTTTTTTCGACAAAAAAACAACCATGTATAGTAAGGCTTTTTTTTTCCGACAAAAAAACGACCATGTATAGTAAGGCTTTTTTTTCCGACAAAAAAACGACCATGTATAGTAAGGCTTTTTTTTTCGACAAAAAAACGACCATGTATAGTAAGGCTTTTTTTTCCGACAAAAAAACGACCATGTATAGTAAGGCTTTTTTTCCGACAAAAAAACGACCATGTATAGTAAGGCTTTTTTTTCCGACAAAAAAACGACCATGTATAGTAAGGCTTTTTTTTCCGACAAAAAAACGACCATGTATAGTAAGGCTTTTTTTTCCGACAAAAAAACGACCATGTATAGTAAGGCTTTTTTTTTCGACAAAAAAACGACCATGTATAGTAAGGCTTTTTTTCCGACAAAAAAATGACCATGTATAGTAAGGCTTTTTTTTCTGACAAAAAAACGACCATGTATAGTAAGGCTTTTTTTTTCGACAAAAAAACGACCATGTATAGTCAGGCTTTTTTTTTCCGACAAAAAAACGACCATGTATAGTAAGGCTTTTTTTTTTCCGACAAAAAACGACCATGTATAGTAAGGCTTTTTTTTTCGACAAAAAACGACCATGTATAGTAAGGCTTTTTTTTTCCTACAAAAAAACGACCACGTATAGTAAGGCTTTTTTTTTTCAGACAGAAAAAACGACCATGTATAGTAAGGCTTTTTTTTTCGACAAAAAAAAACGACCATGTATAGTAAGGCTTTTTTTTTCCTACAAAAAAACGACCATGTATAGTAAGGCTTTTTTTTCGACAAAAAAATGACCATGTATAGTAAGGCTTTTTTTTCAGACAAAAAAACGACCATGTATAGTAAGGCTTTTTTTTCGACAAAAAAATGACCATGTATAGTAAGGCTTTTTTTTTTTTCCGACAAAAAAATGACCATGTATAGTAAGGCTTTTTTTTTTCGACAAAAAAACGACCATGTATAGTAAGGCTTTTTTTTCTGACAAAAAAACGACCATGTATAGGAAGGCTTTTTTTTTCCTACAAAAAAACGACCATGTATATAGTAAGGCTTTTTTTTTTCGACAAAAAAAATGACCATGTATAGTAAGGCTTTTTTTTCAGACAAAAAAACGACCATGTAGAGTAAGGCTTTTTTTTCGACAAAAAAATGACCACGTATAGTAAGGCTTTTTTTTTCGACAAAAAAATGACCATGTATAGTAAGGCTTTTTTTTCCGACAAAAAAACGACCATGTATAGTAAGGCTTTTTTTTTCCTACAAAAAAACGACCATGTATAGTAAGGCTTTTTTTTCGACAAAAAAATGACCATGTATAGTAAGGCTTTTTTTTTCAGACAAAAAAATGACCATGTATAGTAAGGCTTTTTTTTTCCGACAAAAAAACGACCATGTATAGTAAGGCTTTTTTTTTTCCTACAAAAAAACGACCATGTATAGTCAGGCTTTTTTTTTCCGACAAAAAAACGACCATGTATAGTAAGGCTTTTTTTTTTCCGACAAAAAACGACCATGTATAGTAAGGCTTTTTTTTTCGACAAAAAAACGACCATGTATAGTAAGGCTTTTTTTTTCCTACAAAAAAACGACCACGTATAGTAAGGCTTTTTTTTCGACAAAAAAACGACCATGTACAGTAAGGCTTTTTTTTCCGACAAAAAAACGACCATGTATAGTAAGGCTTTTTTTTTTCGACAAAAAAACAACCATGTATAGTAAGGCTTTTTTTTTCCGACAAAAAAACGACCATGTATAGTAAGGCTTTTTTTTCTGACAAAAAAACGACCATGTATAGTAAAGCTTTTTTTTCTGACAAAAAAACGACCATGTATAGTAAGGCTTTTTTTTCTGACAAAAAAACGACCATGTATAGTAAGGCTTTTTTTTCTGACAAAAAAACGACCATGTATAGTGAGGCTTTTTTTTCCGACAAAAAAACGACCATGTATAGTAAGGCTTTTTTTTCCGACAAAAAATTGACCATGTATAGTAAGGCTTTTTTTTCCGACAAAAAAACGACCATGTATAGTAAGGCTTTTTTTTCCGACAAAAAAACGACCATGTATAGTAAGGCTTTTTTTTTCGACAAAAAAACGACCATGTATAGTAAGGCTTTTTTTCCGACAAAAAAACGACCATGTATAGTAAGGCTTTTTTTCCGACAAAAAAACGACCATGTATAGTAAGGCTTTTTTTTCCGACAAAAAAACGACCATGTATAGTAAGGCTTTTTTTTCCGACAAAAAAACGACCATGTATAGTAAGGCTTTTTTTTCCGACAAAAAAACGACCATGTATAGTAAGGCTTTTTTTTTCGACAAAAAAACGACCATGTATAGTAAGGCTTTTTTTCCGACAAAAAAATGACCATGTATAGTAAGGCTTTTTTTTCTGACAAAAAAACGACCATGTATAGTAAGGCTTTTTTTTTCGACAAAAAAACGACCATGTATAGTAAGGCTTTTTTTTCCGACAAAAAAACGACCATGTATAGTAAGGCTTTTTTTCCGACAAAAAAACGACCATGTATAGTAAGGCTTTTTTTTCCGACAAAAAAACGACCATGTATAGTAAGGCTTTTTTTTCCGACAAAAAAACGACCATGTATAGTAAGGCTTTTTTTTCCGACAAAAAAACGACCATGTATAGTAAGGCTTTTTTTTTTTTCGACAAAAAACGACCATGTATAGTAAGGCTTTTTTTTCGACAAAAAAACGACCATGTATAGTAAGGCTTTTTTTTTCGACAAAAAAACGACCATGTATAGTAAGGCTTTTTTTTTTCGACAAAAAAATGACCATGTATAGTAAGGCTTTTTTTTCCGACAAAAAAATGACCATGTATAGTAAGGCTTTTTTTTCGACAAAAAAACGACCATGTATAGTAAGGCTTTTTTTTTCGACAAAAAAACGACCATGTATAGTAAGGCTTTTTTTTTCCTACAAAAAAACGACCATGTATAGTAAGGCTTTTTTTTCGACAAAAAAATGACCATGTATAGTAAGGCTTTTTTTTTCAGACAAAAAAACGACCATGTATAGTAAGGCTTTTTTTTCAACAAAAAAATGACCATGTATAGTAAGGCTTTTTTTTTTTCCGACAAAAAAATGACCATGTATAGTAAGGCTTTTTTTTTCGACAAAAAAACGACCATGTATAGTAAGGCTTTTTTTTCTGACAAAAAAACGACCATGTATAGTAAGGCTTTTTTTTTCCTACAAAAAAACGACCATGTATATAGTAAGGCTTTTTTTTTCGACAAAAAAAATGACCATGTATAGTAAGGCTTTTTTTTCAGACAAAAAAACGACCATGTATAGTAAGGCTTTTTTTTCGACAAAAAAATGACCACGTATAGTAAGGCTTTTTTTTTCGACAAAAAAATGACCATGTATAGTAAGGCTTTTTTTTCCGACAAAAAAACGACCATGTATAGTAAGGCTTTTTTTTTCCTACAAAAAAACGACCATGTATAGTAAGGCTTTTTTTTCGACAAAAAAATGACCATGTATAGTAAGGCTTTTTTTTTCCGACAAAAAAATGACCATGTATAGTAAGGCTTTTTTTTCCGACAAAAAAACGACCATGTATAGTAAGGCTTTTTTTTTTCCTACAAAAAAACGACCATGTATAGTCAGGCTTTTTTTTTCCGACAAAAAAACGACCATGTATAGTAAGGCTTTTTTTTTTCCGACAAAAAAACGACCATGTATAGTAAGGCTTTTTTTTTCCTACAAAAAAACGACCACGTATAGTAAGGCTTTTTTTTCGACAAAAAAACGACCATGTACAGTAAGGCTTTTTTTTCCGACAAAAAAACGACCATGTATAGTAAGGCTTTTTTTTTCGACAAAAAAACAACCATGTATAGTAAGGCTTTTTTTTTCCGACAAAAAAACGACCATGTATAGTAAGGCTTTTTTTTCTGACAAAAAAACGACCATGTATAGTAAAGCTTTTTTTTCTGACAAAAAAACGACCATGTATAGTAAGGCTTTTTTTTCTGACAAAAAAACGACCATGTATAGTAAGGCTTTTTTTTCTGACAAAAAAACGACCATGTATAGTGAGGCTTTTTTTTCCGACAAAAAAACGACCATGTATAGTAAGGCTTTTTTTTCCGACAAAAAATTGACCATGTATAGTAAGGCTTTTTTTTCCGACAAAAAAACGACCATGTATAGTAAGGCTTTTTTTTCCGACAAAAAAACGACCATGTATAGTAAGGCTTTTTTTTTCGACAAAAAAACGACCATGTATAGTAAGGCTTTTTTTCCGACAAAAAAACGACCATGTATAGTAAGGCTTTTTTTCCGACAAAAAAACGACCATGTATAGTAAGGCTTTTTTTTCCGACAAAAAAACGACCATGTATAGTAAGGCTTTTTTTTCCGACAAAAAAACGACCATGTATAGTAAGGCTTTTTTTTCCGACAAAAAAACGACCATGTATAGTAAGGCTTTTTTTTTCGACAAAAAAACGACCATGTATAGTAAGGCTTTTTTTCCGACAAAAAAATGACCATGTATAGTAAGGCTTTTTTTTCTGACAAAAAAACGACCATGTATAGTAAGGCTTTTTTTTTCGACAAAAAAACGACCATGTATAGTAAGGCTTTTTTTTCCGACAAAAAAACGACCATGTATAGTAAGGCTTTTTTTCCGACAAAAAAACGACCATGTATAGTAAGGCTTTTTTTTCCGACAAAAAAACGACCATGTATAGTAAGGCTTTTTTTTCCGACAAAAAAACGACCATGTATAGTAAGGCTTTTTTTTCCGACAAAAAAACGACCATGTATAGTAAGGCTTTTTTTTTTTTCGACAAAAAACGACCATGTATAGTAAGGCTTTTTTTTCGACAAAAAAACGACCATGTATAGTAAGGCTTTTTTTTTCGACAAAAAAACGACCATGTATAGTAAGGCTTTTTTTTTTCGACAAAAAAATGACCATGTATAGTAAGGCTTTTTTTTCCGACAAAAAAATGACCATGTATAGTAAGGCTTTTTTTTCGACAAAAAAACGACCATGTATAGTAAGGCTTTTTTTTTCGACAAAAAAACGACCATGTATAGTAAGGCTTTTTTTTTCCTACAAAAAAACGACCATGTATAGTAAGGCTTTTTTTTCGACAAAAAAATGACCATGTATAGTAAGGCTTTTTTTTCAGACAAAAAAACGACCATGTATAGTAAGGCTTTTTTTTCAACAAAAAAATGACCATGTATAGTAAGGCTTTTTTTTTTTCCGACAAAAAAATGACCATGTATAGTAAGGCTTTTTTTTTCGACAAAAAAACGACCATGTATAGTAAGGCTTTTTTTTCTGACAAAAAAACGACCATGTATAGTAAGGCTTTTTTTTTCCTACAAAAAAACGACCATGTATATAGTAAGGCTTTTTTTTTCGACAAAAAAAATGACCATGTATAGTAAGGCTTTTTTTTCAGACAAAAAAACGACCATGTATAGTAAGGCTTTTTTTTTCGACAAAAAAATGACCACGTATAGTAAGGCTTTTTTTTTCGACAAAAAAATGACCATGTATAGTAAGGCTTTTTTTTCCGACAAAAAAACGACCATGTATAGTAAGGCTTTTTTTTTCCTACAAAAAAACGACCATGTATAGTAAGGCTTTTTTTTCGACAAAAAAATGACCATGTATAGTAAGGCTTTTTTTTTCCGACAAAAAAATGACCATGTATAGTAAGGCTTTTTTTTCCGACAAAAAAACGACCATGTATAGTAAGGCTTTTTTTTTTCCTACAAAAAAACGACCATGTATAGTCAGGCTTTTTTTTTCCGACAAAAAAACGACCATGTATAGTAAGGCTTTTTTTTTTCCGACAAAAAAACGACCATGTATAGTAAGGCTTTTTTTTTCCTACAAAAAAACGACCACGTATAGTAAGGCTTTTTTTTCGACAAAAAAACGACCATGTACAGTAAGGCTTTTTTTTCCGACAAAAAAACGACCATGTATAGTAAGGCTTTTTTTTTCGACAAAAAAACAACCATGTATAGTAAGGCTTTTTTTTTCCGACAAAAAAACGACCATGTATAGTAAGGCTTTTTTTTCTGACAAAAAAACGACCATGTATAGTAAGGCTTTTTTTTCTGACAAAAAAACGACCATGTATAGTAAGGCTTTTTTTTCCGACAAAAAAACGACCATGTATAGTAAGGCTTTTTTTTCAGACAAAAAATTGACCATGTATAGTAAGGCTTTTTTTTCCGACAAAAAAACGACCATGTATAGTAAGGCTTTTTTTTCCGACAAAAAAACGACCATGTATAGTAAGGCTTTTTTTTTCGACAAAAAAACGACCATGTATAGTAAGGCATTTTTTTCCGACAAAAAAACGACCATGTATAGTAAGGCTTTTTTTCCGACAAAAAAACGACCATGTATAGTAAGGCTTTTTTTTCTGACAAAAAAACGACCATGTATAGTAAAGCTTTTTTTTCTGACAAAAAAACGACCATGTATAGTAAGGCTTTTTTTTCTGACAAAAAAACGACCATGTATAGTAAGGCTTTTTTTTCTGACAAAAAAACGACCATGTATAGTAAGGCTTTTTTTTCCGACAAAAAAACGACCATGTATAGTAAGGCTTTTTTTTCCGACAAAAAATTGACCATGTATAGTAAGGCTTTTTTTTTCAGACAAAAAAACGACCATGTATAGTAAGGCTTTTTTTTCCGACAAAAAAACGACCATGTATAGTAAGGCTTTTTTTTTCGACAAAAAAACGACCATGTATAGTAAGGCTTTTTTTTCCGACAAAAAAACGACCATGTATAGTAAGGCTTTTTTTCCGACAAAAAAACGACCATGTATAGTAAGGCTTTTTTTTCCGACAAAAAAACGACCATGTATAGTAAGGCTTTTTTTTCCGACAAAAAAACGACCATGTATAGTAAGGCTTTTTTTTCCGACAAAAAAACGACCATGTATAGTAAGGCTTTTTTTTTCGACAAAAAAACGACCATGTATAGTAAGGCTTTTTTTCCGACAAAAAAACGACCATGTATAGTCAGGCTTTTTTTTTCCGACAAAAAAACGACCATGTATAGTAAGGCTTTTTTTTTTCCGACAAAAAACGACCATGTATAGTAAGGCTTTTTTTTTCGACAAAAAAACGACCATGTATAGTAAGGCTTTTTTTTTCCTACAAAAAAACGACCACGTATAGTAAGGCTTTTTTTTCGACAAAAAAACGACCATGTACAGTAAGGCTTTTTTTTCCGACAAAAAAACGACCATGTATAGTAAGGCTTTTTTTTCGACAAAAAAACAACCATGTATAGTAAGGCTTTTTTTTTCCGACAAAAAAACGACCATGTATAGTAAGGCTTTTTTTTCTGACAAAAAAACGACCATGTATAGTAAAGCTTTTTTTTCTGACAAAAAAACGACCATGGAGAGTAAGGCTTTTTTTTCTGACAAAAAAACGACCATGTATAGTAAGGCTTTTTTTTCTGACAAAAAAACGACCATGTATAGTAAGGCTTTTTTTTCCGACAAAAAAACGACCATGTATAGTAAGGCTTTTTTTTTCCGACAAAAAAATGACCATGTATAGTAAGGCTTTTTTTTCCGACAAAAAAACGACCATGTATAGTAAGGCTTTTTTTTTTCCTACAAAAAAACGACCATGTATAGTCAGGCTTTTTTTTTCCGACAAAAAAACGACCATGTATAGTAAGGCTTTTTTTTTTCCGACAAAAAACGACCATGTATAGTAAGGCTTTTTTTTTCGACAAAAAAACGACCATGTATGGTAAGGCTTTTTTTTTCCTACAAAAAAACGACCACGTATAGTAAGGCTTTTTTTTCGACAAAAAAACGACCATGTACAGTAAGGCTTTTTTTTCCGACAAAAAAACGACCATGTATAGTAAGGCTTTTTTTTTCGACAAAAAAACAACCATGTATAGTAAGGCTTTTTTTTTCCGACAAAAAAACGACCATGTATAGTAAGGCTTTTTTTTCTGACAAAAAAACGACCATGTATAGTAAGGCTTTTTTTTCCGACAAAAAAACGACCATGTATAGTAAGGCTTTTTTTTCCGACAAAAAAACGACCATGTATAGTAAGGCTTTTTTTTCCGACAAAAAAACGACCATGTATAGTAAGGCTTTTTTTTCAGACAAAAAATTGACCATGTATAGTAAGGCTTTTTTTTCCGACAAAAAAACGACCATGTATAGTAAGGCTTTTTTTTCCGACAAAAAAACGACCATGTATAGTAAGGCTTTTTTTTCCGACAAAAAAACGACCATGTATAGTAAGGCTTTTTTTTCCGACAAAAAAACGACCATGTATAGTAAGGCTTTTTTTTTCGACAAAAAAACGACCATGTATAGTAAGGCTTTTTTTTTTTTCCGACAAAAAAACGACCATGTATAGTAAGGCTTTTTTTTCGACAAAAAAACGACCATGTATAGTAAGGCTTTTTTTTTCGACAAAAAAACGACCATGTATAGTAAGGCTTTTTTTTTCGACAAAAAAATGACCATGTATAGTAAGGCTTTTTTTTTCCGACAAAAAAACGACCGTGTATAGTAAGGCTTTTTTTTCCGACAAAAAAATGACCATGTATAGTAAGGCTTTTTTTTTCGACAAAAAAACGACCATGTATAGTAAGGCTTTTTTTTTCGACAAAAAAACGACCATGTATAGTAAGGCTTTTTTTTTCCTACAAAAAAACGACCATGTATAGTAAGGCTTTTTTTTCGACAAAAAAATGACCATGTATAGTAAGGCTTTTTTTTCAGACAAAAAAACGACCATGTATAGTAAGGCTTTTTTTTCGACAAAAAAATGACCATGTATAGTAAGGCTTTTTTTTTTTCCGACAAAAAAATGACCATGTATAGTAAGGCTTTTTTTTTTTCCGACAAAAAAACGACCATGTATAGTAAGGCTTTTTTTTCTGACAAAAAAACGACCATGTATAGTAAGGCTTTTTTTTTCCTACAAAAAAACGACCATGTATATAGTAAGGCTTTTTTTTTCGACAAAAAAAATGACCATGTATAGTAAGGCTTTTTTTTCAGACAAAAAAACGACCATGTAGAGTAAGGCTTTTTTTTCGACAAAAAAATGACCACGTATAGTAAGGCTTTTTTTTTCGACAAAAAAATGACCATGTATAGTAAGGCTTTTTTTTCGACAAAAAAATGACCATGTATAGTAAGGCTTTTTTTTTCAGACAAAAAAATGACCATGTATAGTAAGGCTTTTTTTTCCGACAAAAAAATGACCATGTATAGTAAGGCTTTTTTTTTTCCGACAAAAAAACGACCATGTATAGTCAGGCTTTTTTTTTCCGACAAAAAAACGACCATGTATAGTAAGGCTTTTTTTTTTCCGACAAAAAACGACCATGTATAGTAAGGCTTTTTTTTTCGACAAAAAAACGACCATGTATAGTAAGGCTTTTTTTTTCCTACAAAAAAACGACCACGTATAGTAAGGCTTTTTTTTTCGACAAAAAAACGACCATGTACAGTAAGGCTTTTTTTTCCGACAAAAAAACGACCATGTATAGTAAGGCTTTTTTTTTCGACAAAAAAACAACCATGTATAGTAAGGCTTTTTTTTTCCGACAAAAAAACGACCATGTATAGTAAGGCTTTTTTTTCTGACAAAAAAACGACCATGTATAGTAAAGCTTTTTTTTCTGACAAAAAAACGACCATGTATAGTAAGGCTTTTTTTTCTGACAAAAAAACGACCATGTATAGTAAGGCTTTTTTTTCTGACAAAAAAACGACCATGTATAGTAAGGCTTTTTTTTCCGACAAAAAAACGACCATGTATAGTAAGGCTTTTTTTTCCGACAAAAAATTGACCATGTATAGTAAGGCTTTTTTTTCCGACAAAAAAACGACCATGTATAGTAAGGCTTTTTTTTCCGACAAAAAAACGACCATGTATAGTAAGGCTTTTTTTTTCGACAAAAAAACGACCATGTATAGTAAGGCTTTTTTTTCCGACAAAAAAACGACCATGTATAGTAAGGCTTTTTTTCCGACAAAAAAACGACCATGTATAGTAAGGCTTTTTTTTCCGACAAAAAAACGACCATGTATAGTAAGGCTTTTTTTTCCGACAAAAAAACGACCATGTATAGTAAGGCTTTTTTTTCCGACAAAAAAACGACCATGTATAGTAAGGCTTTTTTTTTCGACAAAAAAACGACCATGTATAGTAAGGCTTTTTTTCCGACAAAAAAATGACCATGTATAGTAAGGCTTTTTTTTCTGACAAAAAAACGACCATGTATAGTAAGGCTTTTTTTTTCGACAAAAAAACGACCATGTATAGTAAGGCTTTTTTTTTCCTACAAAAAAACGACCATGTATAGTAAGGCTTTTTTTTCGACAAAAAAATGACCATGTATAGTAAGGCTTTTTTTTCAGACAAAAAAACGACCATGTATAGTAAGGCTTTTTTTTCGACAAAAAAATGACCATGTATAGTAAGGCTTTTTTTTTTTCCGACAAAAAAATGACCATGTATAGTAAGGCTTTTTTTTTCGACAAAAAAACGACCATGTATAGTAAGGCTTTTTTTTCTGACAAAAAAACGACCATGTATAGTAAGGCTTTTTTTTTTCCTACAAAAAAACGACCATGTATATAGTAAGGCTTTTTTTTTCGCCAAAAAAAATGACCATGTATAGTAAGGCTTTTTTTTCAGACAAAAAAACGACCATGTAGAGTAAGGCTTTTTTTTCGACAAAAAAATGACCACGTATAGTAAGGCTTTTTTTTTCGACAAAAAAATTACCATGTATAGTAAGGCTTTTTTTTCCGACAAAAAAACGACCATGTATAGTAAGGCTTTTTTTTTCCTACAAAAAAACGACCATGTATAGTAAGGCTTTTTTTTCGACAAAAAAATGACCATGTATAGTAAGGCTTTTTTTTTCAGACAAAAAAATGACCATGTATAGTAAGGCTTTTTTTTCCGACAAAAAAACGACCATGTATAGTAAGGCTTTTTTTTTCCCTACAAAAAAACGACCATGTATAGTCAGGCTTTTTTTTTCCGACAAAAAAACGACCATGTATAGTAAGGCTTTTTTTTTCGACAAAAAAACGACCATGTATAGTAAGGCTTTTTTTTTCCTACAAAAAAACGACCACGTATAGTAAGGCTTTTTTTTCGACAAAAAAACGACCATGTACAGTAAGGCTTTTTTTTCCGACAAAAAAACGACCATGTATAGTAAGGCTTTTTTTTTCGACAAAAAAACAACCATGTATAGTAAGGCTTTTTTTTTCCGACAAAAAAACGACTATGTATAGTAAGGCTTTTTTTTCTGACAAAAAAACGACCATGTATAGTAAAGCTTTTTTTTCTGACAAAAAAACGACCATGTATAGTAAGGCTTTTTTTTCTGACAAAAAAACGACCATGTATAGTAAGGCTTTTTTTTCTGACAAAAAAACGACCATGTATAGTAAGGCTTTTTTTTCTGACAAAAAAACGACCATGTATAGTAAAGCTTTTTTTTCTGACAAAAAAACGACCATGTATAGTAAGGCTTTTTTTTCTGACAAAAAAACGACCATGTATAGTAAGGCTTTTTTTTCTGACAAAAAAACGACCATGTATAGTAAGGCTTTTTTTTCCGACAAAAAAACGACCATGTATAGTAAGGCTTTTTTTTCCGACAAAAAATTGACCATGTATAGTGAGGCTTTTTTTTCCGACAAAAAAACGACCATGTATAGTAAGGCTTTTTTTTCCGACAAAAAATTGACCATGTATAGTAAGGCTTTTTTTTTTCCTACAAAAAAACGACCATGTATATAGTAAGGCTTTTTTTTTCGCCAAAAAAAATGACCATGTATAGTAAGGCTTTTTTTTCAGACAAAAAAACGACCATGTAGAGTAAGGCTTTTTTTTCGACAAAAAAATGACCACGTATAGTAAGGCTTTTTTTTTCGACAAAAAAATTACCATGTATAGTAAGGCTTTTTTTTCCGACAAAAAAACGACCATGTATAGTAAGGCTTTTTTTTTCCTACAAAAAAACGACCATGTATAGTAAGGCTTTTTTTTCGACAAAAAAATGACCATGTATAGTAAGGCTTTTTTTTTCAGACAAAAAAATGACCATGTATAGTAAGGCTTTTTTTTCCGACAAAAAAACGACCATGTATAGTAAGGCTTTTTTTTTCCCTACAAAAAAACGACCATGTATAGTCAGGCTTTTTTTTTCCGACAAAAAAACGACCATGTATAGTAAGGCTTTTTTTTTCGACAAAAAAACGACCATGTATAGTAAGGCTTTTTTTTTCCTACAAAAAAACGACCACGTATAGTAAGGCTTTTTTTTCGACAAAAAAACGACCATGTACAGTAAGGCTTTTTTTTCCGACAAAAAAACGACCATGTATAGTAAGGCTTTTTTTTTCGACAAAAAAACAACCATGTATAGTAAGGCTTTTTTTTTCCGACAAAAAAACGACTATGTATAGTAAGGCTTTTTTTTCTGACAAAAAAACGACCATGTATAGTAAAGCTTTTTTTTCTGACAAAAAAACGACCATGTATAGTAAGGCTTTTTTTTCTGACAAAAAAACGACCATGTATAGTAAGGCTTTTTTTTCTGACAAAAAAACGACCATGTATAGTAAGGCTTTTTTTTCCGACAAAAAAACGACCATGTATAGTAAGGCTTTTTTTTCCGACAAAAAATTGACCATGTATAGTAAGGCTTTTTTTTCCGACAAAAAAACGACCATGTATAGTAAGGCTTTTTTTTCCGACAAAAAAACGACCATGTATAGTAAGGCTTTTTTTTTCGACAAAAAACGACCATGTATAGTAAGGCTTTTTTTTCCGACAAAAAAACGACCATGTATAGTAAGGCTTTTTTTCCGACAAAAAAACGACCATGTATAGTAAGGCTTTTTTTTCCGACAAAAAAACGACCATGTATAGTAAGGCTTTTTTTTCCGACAAAAAAACGACCATGTATAGTAAGGCTTTTTTTTCCGACAAAAAAACGACCATGTATAGTAAGGCTTTTTTTTTCGACAAAAAAACGACCATGTATAGTAAGGCTTTTTTTCCGACAAAAAAATGACCATGTATAGTAAGGCTTTTTTTTCTGACAAAAAAACGACCATGTATAGTAAGGCTTTTTTTTTCGACAAAAAAACGACCATGTATAGTAAGGCTTTTTTTTCCGACAAAAAAACGACCATGTATAGTAAGGCTTTTTTTTTCGACAAAAAAACGACCATGTATAGTAAGGCTTTTTTTTTCGACAAAAAAACGACCATGTATAGTAAGGCTTTTTTTTCCGACAAAAAAACGACCATGTATAGTAAGGCTTTTTTTTCGACAAAAAAACGACCATGTATAGTAAGGCTTTTTGTTCCGACAAAAAAACGACCATGTATAGTAAGGCTTTTTTTTCCTACAAAAAAACGACCATGTATAGTAAGGCTTTTTTTTTCGACAAAAAAACGACCATGTATAGTAAGGCTTTTTTTTTCGACAAAAAAACGACCATGTATAGTAAGGCTTTTTTTTTCGACAAAAAAACGACCATGTATAGTAAGGCTTTTTTTTTCGACAAAAAAACGACCATGTATAGTAAGGCTTTTTTTTTTCGACAAAAAAACGACCATGTATAGTAAGGCTTTTTTTTTTTCAGACAGAAAAAACGACCATGTATAGTAAGGCTTTTTTTCCCGTTTTTTTTGTTTGATTTTTTTTTGTAATTCCTAGTCATACTTACTAAACTCATTGCCCCTCTTTCCAGTAAACAGGCTAACAGCCCCGTGGTCTAGTGGTAGAGTGTCTACCCTTGGACACTGAGGTTGTGGGTTCGATCCCAGGCTGAGTCAAACCAAATGACCATGTATAGTAAGGCTTTTTTTTTCCAACAGAAAAAACGACCATGTATCGTAAGGCTTTTTTTTCCGACAAAAAAACGACCATGTATAGTAAGGCTTTTTTTTTCGACAAAAAAACGACCATGTATAGTAAGGCTTTTTTTTTCGACAAAAAAACGACCATGTATAGTAAGGCTTTTTTTTTTCGACAAAAAAACGACCATGTATAGTAAGGCTTTTTTTTTTCAGACAGAAAAAACGACCATGTATAGTAAGGCTTTTTTTTCCGTTTTTTTTGTTTGATTTTTTTTTAAATTCCTAGTCATACTTACTAAACTCATTGCCCCTCTTTCCAGTAAACAGGCTAACAGCCCCGTGGTCTAGTGGTAGAGTGTCTACCCTTGGACACTGAGGTTGTGGGTTCGATCCCAGGCTGAGTCAAACCAAATGACCATGTATAGTAAGGCTTTTTTTTTCCAACAGAAAAAACGACCATGTATAGTAAGGCTTTTTTTTCGACAAAAAAACGACCATGTATAGTAAGGCTTTTTTTTCCGACAAAAAAACGACCATGTATAGTAAGGCTTTTTTTTCCGACAAAAAAACGACAATGTATAGTAAGGCTTTTTTTTTCGACAAAAAAACGACCATGTATAGTAAGGCTTTTTTTTCCGACAAAAAAACGACCATGTATAGTAAGGCTTTTTTTTCCGACAAAAAAACGACCATGTATAGTAAGGCTTTTTTTTTTCGACAAAAAATTGACCATGTATAGTAAGGCTTTTTTTTCCGACAAAAAAACGACCATGTATAGTAAGGCTTTTTTTTCCGACAAAAAAACGACCATGTATAGTAAGGCTTTTTTTTCGACAAAAAAACGACCATGTATAGTAAGGCTTTTTTTTTCGACAAAAAAACGACCATGTATAGTAAGGCTTTTTTTTTCGACAAAAAAACGACCATGTATAGTAAGGCTTTTTTTTCCGACAAAAAAACGACCATGTATAGTAAGGCTTTTTTTCCGACAAAAAAACGACCATGTATAGTAAGGCTTTTTTTTCCGACAAAAAAACGAGCATGTATAGTAAGGCTTTTTTTTCGACAAAAAAACGACCATGTATAGTAAGGCTTTTTTTTCCGACAAAAAAACGACCATGTATAGTAAGGCTTTTTTTTCCGACAAAAAAACGACCATGTATAGTAAGGCTTTTTTTTTTCGACAAAAAAACGACCATGTATAGTAAGGCTTTTTTTTCCGACAAAAAAACGACCATGTATAGTAAGGCTTTTTTTTCCGACAAAAAAACGACCATGTATAGTAAGGGTTTTTTTCGACAAAAAAACGACCATGTATAGTAAGGCTTTTTGTTCCGACAAAAAAACGACCATGTATAGTAAGGCTTTTTTTTTCCTACAAAAAAACGACCATGTATAGTAAGGCTTTTTTTTTCGACAAAAAAACGACCATGTATAGTAAGGCTTTTTTTTTCGACAAAAAAACGACCATGTATAGTAAGGCTTCTTTTTTTTTGACAAAAAAACGACCATGTATAGTAAGGCTTTTTTTTTTCGACAAAAAAACGACCATGTATAGTAAGGCTTTTTTTTTTCCGACAAAAAAACGACCATGTATAGTAAGGCTTTTTTTTTCGACAAAAAAACGACCATGTATAGTAAGGCTTTTTTTTTCGACAAAAAAACGACCATGTATAGTAAGGCTTTTTTTTCCGACAAAAAAACGACCATGTATAGTAAGGCTTTTTTTTCCGACAAAAAAACGACCATGTATAGTAAGGCTTTTTTTTTCGACAAAAAAACGACCATGTATAGTAAGGCTTTTTTTTCCGACAAAAAAACGACCATGTATAGTAAGGCTTTTTTTTCCGACAAAAAAACGACCATGTATAGTAAGGCTTTTTTTTTTCGACAAAAAAACGACCATGTATAGTAAGGCTTTTTTTTCCGACAAAAAAACGACCATGTATAGTAAGGCTTTTTTTTCCGACAAAAAAACGACCATGTATAGTAAGGCTTTTTTTTCGACAAAAAAACGACCATGTATAGTAAGGCTTTTTGTTCCGACAAAAAAACGACCATGTATAGTAAGGCTTTTTTTTTCCTACAAAAAAACGACCATGTATAGTAAGGCTTTTTTTTTCGACAAAAAAACGACCATGTATAGTAAGGCTTTTTTTTTCGACAAAAAAACGACCATGTATAGTAAGGCTTCTTTTTTTTTGACAAAAAAACGACCATGTATAGTAAGGCTTTTTTTTTTCGACAAAAAAACGACCATGTATAGTAAGGCTTTTTTTTTTTCAGACAGAAAAAACGACCATGTATAGTAAGGCTTTTTTTCCCGTTTTTTTTGTTTGATTTTTTTTTGTAATTCCTAGTCATACTTACTAAACTCATTGCCCCTCTTTCCAGTAAACAGGCTAACAGCCCCGTGGTCTAGTGGTAGAGTGTCTACCCTTGGACACTGAGGTTGTGGGTTCGATCCCAGGCTGAGTCAAACCAAATGACCATGTATAGTAAGGCTTTTTTTTTCCAACAGAAAAAACGACCATGTATCGTAAGGCTTTTTTTTCCGACAAAAAAACGACCATGTATAGTAAGGCTTTTTTTTTCGACAAAAAAACGACCATGTATAGTAAGGCTTTTTTTTTCGACAAAAAAACGACCATGTATAGTAAGGCTTTTTTTTTTCGACAAAAAAACGACCATGTATAGTAAGGCTTTTTTTTTTCAGACAGAAAAAACGACCATGTATAGTAAGGCTTTTTTTTCCGTTTTTTTTGTTTGATTTTTTTTTAAATTCCTAGTCATACTTACTAAACTCATTGCCCCTCTTTCCAGTAAACAGGCTAACAGCCCCGTGGTCTAGTGGTAGAGTGTCTACCCTTGGACACTGAGGTTGTGGGTTCGATCCCAGGCTGAGTCAAACCAAATGACCATGTATAGTAAGGCTTTTTTTTTCCAACAGAAAAAACGACCATGTATAGTAAGGCTTTTTTTTCGACAAAAAAACGACCATGTATAGTAAGGCTTTTTTTTCCGACAAAAAAACGACCATGTATAGTAAGGCTTTTTTTTCCGACAAAAAAACGACAATGTATAGTAAGGCTTTTTTTTTCGACAAAAAAACGACCATGTATAGTAAGGCTTTTTTTTCCGACAAAAAAACGACCATGTATAGTAAGGCTTTTTTTTCCGACAAAAAAACGACCATGTATAGTAAGGCTTTTTTTTTTCGACAAAAAATTGACCATGTATAGTAAGGCTTTTTTTTCCGACAAAAAAACGACCATGTATAGTAAGGCTTTTTTTTCCGACAAAAAAACGACCATGTATAGTAAGGCTTTTTTTTCGACAAAAAAACGACCATGTATAGTAAGGCTTTTTTTTTCGACAAAAAAACGACCATGTATAGTAAGGCTTTTTTTTTCGACAAAAAAACGACCATGTATAGTAAGGCTTTTTTTTCCGACAAAAAAACGACCATGTATAGTAAGGCTTTTTTTCCGACAAAAAAACGACCATGTATAGTAAGGCTTTTTTTTCCGACAAAAAAACGAGCATGTATAGTAAGGCTTTTTTTTTCGACAAAAAAACGACCATGTATAGTAAGGCTTTTTTTTCCGACAAAAAAACGACCATGTATAGTAAGGCTTTTTTTTCCGACAAAAAAACGACCATGTATAGTAAGGCTTTTTTTTTTCGACAAAAAAACGACCATGTATAGTAAGGCTTTTTTTTCCGACAAAAAAACGACCATGTATAGTAAGGCTTTTTTTTCCGACAAAAAAACGACCATGTATAGTAAGGGTTTTTTTCGACAAAAAAACGACCATGTATAGTAAGGCTTTTTGTTCCGACAAAAAAACGACCATGTATAGTAAGGCTTTTTTTTTCCTACAAAAAAACGACCATGTATAGTAAGGCTTTTTTTTTCGACAAAAAAACGACCATGTATAGTAAGGCTTTTTTTTTCGACAAAAAAACGACCATGTATAGTAAGGCTTCTTTTTTTTTGACAAAAAAACGACCATGTATAGTAAGGCTTTTTTTTTTCGACAAAAAAACGACCATGTATAGTAAGGCTTTTTTTTTTCCGACAAAAAAACGACCATGTATAGTAAGGCTTTTTTTTTCGACAAAAAAACGACCATGTATAGTAAGGCTTTTTTTTTCGACAAAAAAACGACCATGTATAGTAAGGCTTTTTTTTCCGACAAAAAAACGACCATGTATAGTAAGGCTTTTTTTTCCGACAAAAAAACGACCATGTATAGTAAGGCTTTTTTTTTCGACAAAAAAACGACCATGTATAGTAAGGCTTTTTTTTCCGACAAAAAAACGACCATGTATAGTAAGGCTTTTTTTTCCGACAAAAAAACGACCATGTATAGTAAGGCTTTTTTTTTTCGACAAAAAAACGACCATGTATAGTAAGGCTTTTTTTTCCGACAAAAAAACGACCATGTATAGTAAGGCTTTTTTTTCCGACAAAAAAACGACCATGTATAGTAAGGCTTTTTTTTCGACAAAAAAACGACCATGTATAGTAAGGCTTTTTGTTCCGACAAAAAAACGACCATGTATAGTAAGGCTTTTTTTTTCCTACAAAAAAACGACCATGTATAGTAAGGCTTTTTTTTTCGACAAAAAAACGACCATGTATAGTAAGGCTTTTTTTTTCGACAAAAAAACGACCATGTATAGTAAGGCTTCTTTTTTTTTGACAAAAAAACGACCATGTATAGTAAGGCTTTTTTTTTTCGACAAAAAAACGACCATGTATAGTAAGGCTTTTTTTTTTCCGACAAAAAAACGACCATGTATAGTAAGGCTTTTTTTTTCGACAAAAAAACGACCATGTATAGTAAGGCTTTTTTTTTCGACAAAAAAACGACCATGTATAGTAAGGCTTTTTTTTCCGACAAAAAAACGACCATGTATAGTAAGGCTTTTTTTTCCGACAAAAAAACGACCATGTATAGTAAGGCTTTTTTTTCCGACAAAAAAACGACCATGTATAGTAAGGCTTTTTTTTTCGACAAAAAAACGACCATGTATAGTAAGGCTTTTTTTTCCGACAAAAAAACGACCATGTATAGTAAGGCTTTTTTTTCCGACAAAAAAACGACCATGTATAGTAAGGCTTTTTTTTTCGACAAAAAAACGACCATGTATAGTAAGGCTTTTTGTTCCGACAAAAAAACGACCATGTATAGTAAGGCTTTTTTTTCCTACAAAAAAACGACCATGTATAGTAAGGCTTTTTTTTCCGACAAAAAAACGACCATGTATAGTAAGGCTTTTTTTTTCGACAAAAAAACGACCATGTATAGTAAGGCTTTTTTTTTCGACAAAAAAACGACCATGTATAGTAAGGCTTTTTTTTCCGACAAAAAAACGACCATGTATAGTAAGGCTTTTTTTTACGACAAAAAAACGACCATGTATAGTAAGGCTTTTTTTTTCGACAAAAAAACGACCATGTATAGTAAGGCTTTTTGTTCCGACAAAAAAACGACCATGTATAGTAAGGCTTTTTTTTTCCTACAAAAAAACGACCATGTATAGTAAGGCTTTTTTTTCCGACAAAAAAACGACCATGTATAGTAAGGCTTTTTTTTCCGACAAAAAAACGACCATGTATAGTAAGGCTTTTTTTTTTCGACAAAAAAACGACCATGTATAGTAAGGCTTTTTGTTCCGACAAAAAAACGACCATGTATAGTAAGGCTTTTTTTTTCCTACAAAAAAACGACCATGTATAGTAAGGCTTTTTTTTTCGACAAAAAAACGACCATGTATAGTAAGGCTTTTTTTTTCAGACAGAAAAAACGACCATGTATAGTAAGGCTTTTTTTTCCGTTTTTTTTGTTTGATTTTTTTTTTAAATTCCTAGTCATACTTACTAAACTCATTGCCCCTCTTTCCAGTAAGCAGGCTAACAGCCCCGTGGTCTAGTGGTAGAGTGTCTACCCTTGGACACTGAGGTTGTGGGTTCGATCCCAGGCTGAGTCAAACCAAATGACCATGTATAGTAAGGCTTTTTTTTTTCGACAAAAAAACGACCATGTATAGTAAGGCTTTTTTTTCCGACAAAAAAACGACCATGTATAGTAAGGCTTTTTTTTCCGACAAAAAAACGACAATGTATAGTAAGGCTTTTTTTTTCGACAAAAAAACGACCATGTATAGTAAGGCTTTTTTTTCCGACAAAAAAACGACCATGTATAGTAAGGCTTTTTTTTCAGACAAAAAAACGACCATGTATAGTAAGGCTTTTTTTTTTCGACAAAAAAACGACCATGTATAGTAAGGCTTTTTTTTTCGACAAAAAAACGACCATGTATAGTAAGGCTTTTTTTTCCGACAAAAAAACGACCATGTATAGTAAGGCTTTTTTTTCGACAAAAAAACGACCATGTATAGTAAGGCTTTTTTTTTCGACAAAAAAACGACCATGTATAGTAAGGCTTTTTTTTTCGACAAAAAAACGACCATGTATAGTAAGGCTTTTTTTTCCGACAAAAAAACGACCATGTATAGTAAGGCTTTTTTTCCGACAAAAAAACGACCATGTATAGTAAGGCTTTTTTTTCCGACAAAAAAACGAGCATGTATAGTAAGGCTTTTTTTTTCGACAAAAAAACGACCATGTATAGTAAGGCTTTTTTTTCCGACAAAAAAACGACCATGTATAGTAAGGCTTTTTTTTCCGACAAAAAAACGACCATGTATAGTAAGGCTTTTTTTTTCGACAAAAAAACGACCATGTATAGTAAGGCTTTTTTTTCCGACAAAAAAACGACCATGTATAGTAAGGCTTTTTTTTCCGACAAAAAAACGACCATGTATAGTAAGGCTTTTTTTTCGACAAAAAAACGACCATGTATAGTAAGGCTTTTTTTTTCGACAAAAAAACGACCATGTATAGTAAGGCTTTTTGTTCCGACAAAAAACGACCATGTATTGTAAGGCTTTTTTTTTCCTACAAAAAAACGACCATGTATAGTAAGGCTTTTTTTTCCGACAAAAAAACGACCATGTATAGTAAGGCTTTTTTTTCCGACAAAAAAACGACCATGTATAGTAAGGCTTTTTTTTTCGACAAAAAAACGACCATGTATAGTAAGGCTTTTTGTTCCGACAAAAAAACGACCATGTATAGTAAGGCTTTTTTTTTCCTACAAAAAAACGACCATGTATAGTAAGGCTTTTTTTTTCGACAAAAAAACGACCATGTATAGTAAGGCTTTTTTTTTCGACAAAAAAACGACCATGTATAGTAAGGCTTTTTTTTTTCGACAAAAAAACGACCATGTATAGTAAGGCTTTTTTTTCCGACAAAAAAACGACCATGTATAGTAAGGCTTTTTTTTCCGACAAAAAAACGACCATGTATAGTAAGGCTTTTTTTTTCGACAAAAAAACGACCATGTATAGTAAGGCTTTTTGTTCCGACAAAAAAACGACCATGTATAGTAAGGCTTTTTTTTTCCTACAAAAAAACGACCATGTATAGTAAGGCTTTTTTTTTCGACAAAAAAACGACCATGTATAGTAAGGCTTTTTTTTTCGACAAAAAAACGACCATGTATAGTAAGGCTTTTTTTTTTCGACAAAAAAACGACCATGTATAGTAAGGCTTTTTTTTCCGACAAAAAAACGACCATGTATAGTAAGGCTTTTTTTTCCGACAAAAAAACGACCATGTATAGTAAGGCTTTTTTTTTCGACAAAAAAACGACCATGTATAGTAAGGCTTTTTTTTTCGACAAAAAAACGACCATGTATAGTAAGGCTTTTTTTTCCGACAAAAAAACGACCATGTATAGTAAGGCTTTTTTTTCCGACAAAAAAACGACCATGTATAGTAAGGCTTTTTTTTCCGACAAAAAAACGACCATGTATAGTAAGGCTTTTTTTTCCGACAAAAAAACGACCATGTATAGTAAGGCTTTTTTTTCCGACAAAAAAACGACCATGTATAGTAAGGCTTTTTTTTCCGACAAAAAAACGACCATGTATAGTAAGGCTTTTTTTTTTCGACAAAAAAACGACCATGTATAGTAAGGCTTTTTTTTTCGACAAAAAAACGACCATGTATAGTAAGGCTTTTTTTTCCGACAAAAAAACGACCATGTATAGTAAGGCTTTTTTTTCCGACAAAAAAACGACCATGTATAGTAAGGCTTTTTTTTTCGACAAAAAAACGACCATGTATAGTAAGGCTTTTTGTTCCGACAAAAAAACGACCATGTATAGTAAGGCTTTTTTTTTCCTACAAAAAAACGACCATGTATAGTAAGGCTTTTTTTTCCGACAAAAAAACGACCATGTATAGTAAGGCTTTTTTTTCCGACAAAAAAACGACCATGTATAGTAAGGCTTTTTTTTTCGACAAAAAAACGACCATGAATAGTAAGGCTTTTTGTTCTGACAAAAAAACGACCATGTATAGTAAGGCTTTTTTTTTCCTACAAAAAAACGACCATGTATAGTAAGGCTTTTTTTTTCGACAAAAAAACGACCATGTATAGTAAGGCTTTTTTTTTCGACAAAAAAACGACCATGTATAGTAAGGCTTTTTTTTTTTCGACAAAAAAACGACCATGTATAGTAAGGCTTTTTTTTCCGACAAAAAAACGACCATGTATAGTAAGGCTTTTTTTTCCGACAAAAAAACGACCATGTATAGTAAGGCTTTTTTTTTCGACAAAAAAACGACCATGTATAGTAAGGCTTTTTTTTTCGACAAAAAAACGACCATGTATAGTAAGGCTTTTTTTTCCGCCAAAAAAACGACCATGTATAGTAAGGCTTTTTTTTCCGACAAAAAAACGACCATGTATAGTAAGGCTTTTTTTTCCGACAAAAAAACGACCATGTATAGTAAGGCTTTTTTTTTCCTACAAAAAAACGACCATGTATAGTAAGGCTTTTTTTTTCGACAAAAAAACGACCATGTATAGTAAGGCTTTTTTTTTCGACAAAAAAACGACCATGTATAGTAAGGCTTTTTTTTTTCGACAAAAAAACGACCATGTATAGTAAGGCTTTTTTTTTTCAGACAGAAAAAACGACCATGTATAGTAAGGCTTTTTTTTTAGACAAAAAAACGACCATGTATAGTAAGGCTTTTTTTTACGACAAAAAAACGACCATGTATAGTAAGGCTTTTTTTTCCGACAAAAAAACGACCATGTATAGTAAGGCTTTTTTTTTTCGACAAAAAAACGACCATGTATAGTAAGGCTTTTTTTTTTCGACAAAAAAACGACCATGTATAGTAAGGCTTTTTTTTCCGTTTTTTTTGTTTGATTTTTTTTTAAATTCCTAGTCATACTTACTAAACTCATTGCCCCTCTTTCCAGTAAACAGGCTAACAGCCCTGTGGTCTAGTGGTAGAGTGTCTACCCTTGGACACTGAGGTTGTGGGTTCGATCCCAGGCTGAGTCAAACCAAATGACCATGTATAGTAAGGCTTTTTTTTTCCAACAGAAAAAACGACCATGTAGAGTAAGGCTTTTTTTTCGACAAAAAAATGACCATGTATAGTAAGGCTTTTTTTTTCGACAAAAAAACGACCATGTATAGTAAGGCTTTTTTTTCCGACAAAAAAACGACAAGGCTTTTTTTTTCGACAAAAAAACGACCATGTATAGTAAGGCTTTTTTTTCCGACAAAAAAACGACCATGTATAGTAAGGCTTTTTTTTCCGACAAAAAAACGACCATGTATAGTAAGGCTTTTTTTTCCGACAAAAAAACGACCATGTATAGTAAGGCTTTTTTTTTCCTACAAAAAAACGACCATGTATAGTAAGGCTTTTTTTTTCGACAAAAAAACGACCATGTATAGTAAGGCTTTTTTTTTCGACAAAAAAACGACCATGTATAGTAAGGCTTTTTTTTTTCGACAAAAAAACGACCATGTATAGTAAGGCTTTTTTTTTTCAGACAGAAAAAACGACCATGTATAGTAAGGCTTTTTTTTTAGACAAAAAAACGACCATGTATAGTAAGGCTTTTTTTTACGACAAAAAAACGACCATGTATAGTAAGGCTTTTTTTTCCGACAAAAAAACGACCATGTATAGTAAGGCTTTTTTTTTTCGACAAAAAAACGACCATGTATAGTAAGGCTTTTTTTTTCGACAAAAAAACGACCATGTATAGTAAGGCTTTTTGTTCCGACAAAAAAACGACCATGTATAGTAAGGCTTTTTTTTTCCTACAAAAAAACGACCATGTATAGTAAGGCTTTTTTTTCCAACAGAAAAAACGACCATGTAGAGTAAGGCTTTTTTTTCGACAAAAAAATGACCATGTATAGTAAGGCTTTTTTTTTCGACAAAAAAACGACCATGTATAGTAAGGCTTTTTTTTCCGACAAAAAAACGACAAGGCTTTTTTTTTCGACAAAAAAACGACCATGTATAGTAAGGCTTTTTTTTCCGACAAAAAAACGACCATGTATAGTAAGGCTTTTTTTTCCGACAAAAAAACGACCATGTATAGTAAGGCTTTTTTTTCCGACAAAAAAACGACCATGTATAGTAAGGCTTTTTTTTTCCTACAAAAAAACGACCATGTATAGTAAGGCTTTTTTTTTCGACAAAAAAACGACCATGTATAGTAAGGCTTTTTTTTTCGACAAAAAAACGACCATGTATAGTAAGGCTTTTTTTTTTCGACAAAAAAACGACCATGTATAGTAAGGCTTTTTTTTTTCAGACAGAAAAAACGACCATGTATAGTAAGGCTTTTTTTTTAGACAAAAAAACGACCATGTATAGTAAGGCTTTTTTTTACGACAAAAAAACGACCATGTATAGTAAGGCTTTTTTTTCCGACAAAAAAACGACCATGTATAGTAAGGCTTTTTTTTCCGACAAAAAAACGACCATGTATAGTAAGGCTTTTTTTTTTCGACAAAAAAACGACCATGTATAGTAAGGCTTTTTTTTTCGACAAAAAAACGACCATGTATAGTAAGGCTTTTTTTTCCGACAAAAAAACGACCATGTATAGTAAGGCTTTTTTTTCCGACAAAAAAACGACCATGTATAGTAAGGCTTTTTTTTTCGACAAAAAAACGACCATGTATAGTAAGGCTTTTTGTTCCGACAAAAAAACGACCATGTATAGTAAGGCTTTTTTTTTCCTACAAAAAAACGACCATGTATAGTAAGGCTTTTTTTTCCGACAAAAAAACGACCATGTATAGTAAGGCTTTTTTTTCCGACAAAAAAACGACCATGTATAGTAAGGCTTTTTTTTTCGACAAAAAAACGACCATGAATAGTAAGGCTTTTTGTTCTGACAAAAAAACGACCATGTATAGTAAGGCTTTTTTTTTCCTACAAAAAAACGACCATGTATAGTAAGGCTTTTTTTTTCGACAAAAAAACGACCATGTATAGTAAGGCTTTTTTTTTCGACAAAAAAACGACCATGTATAGTAAGGCTTTTTTTTTTTCGACAAAAAAACGACCATGTATAGTAAGGTTTTTTTTTCCGACAAAAAAACGACCATGTATAGTAAGGCTTTTTTTTCCGACAAAAAAACGACCATGTATAGTAAGGCTTTTTTTTTCGACAAAAAAACGACCATGTATAGTAAGGCTTTTTTTTTCGACAAAAAAACGACCATGTATAGTAAGGCTTTTTTTTCCGCCAAAAAAACGACCATGTATAGTAAGGCTTTTTTTTCCGACAAAAAAACGACCATGTATAGTAAGGCTTTTTTTTCCGACAAAAAAACGACCATGTATAGTAAGGCTTTTTTTTTCCTACAAAAAAACGACCATGTATAGTAAGGCTTTTTTTTTCGACAAAAAAACGACCATGTATAGTAAGGCTTTTTTTTTCGACAAAAAAACGACCATGTATAGTAAGGCTTTTTTTTTTCGACAAAAAAACGACCATGTATAGTAAGGCTTTTTTTTTTCAGACAGAAAAAACGACCATGTATAGTAAGGCTTTTTTTTTAGACAAAAAAACGACCATGTATAGTAAGGCTTTTTTTTACGACAAAAAAACGACCATGTATAGTAAGGCTTTTTTTTCCGACAAAAAAACGACCATGTATAGTAAGGCTTTTTTTTTTCGACAAAAAAACGACCATGTATAGTAAGGCTTTTTTTTTTCGACAAAAAAACGACCATGTATAGTAAGGCTTTTTTTTCCGTTTTTTTTGTTTGATTTTTTTTTAAATTCCTAGTCATACTTACTAAACTCATTGCCCCTCTTTCCAGTAAACAGGCTAACAGCCCCGTGGTCTAGTGGTAGAGTGTCTACCCTTGGACACTGAGGTTGTGGGTTCGATCCCAGGCTGAGTCAAACCAAATGACCATGTATAGTAAGGCTTTTTTTTTCCAACAGAAAAAACGACCATGTAGAGTAAGGCTTTTTTTTCGACAAAAAAATGACCATGTATAGTAAGGCTTTTTTTTTCGACAAAAAAACGACCATGTATAGTAAGGCTTTTTTTTCCGACAAAAAAACGACAAGGCTTTTTTTTTCGACAAAAAAACGACCATGTATAGTAAGGCTTTTTTTTCCGACAAAAAAACGACCATGTATAGTAAGGCTTTTTTTTCCGACAAAAAAACGACCATGTATAGTAAGGCTTTTTTTTCCGACAAAAAAACGACCATGTATAGTAAGGCTTTTTTTTTCCTACAAAAAAACGACCATGTATAGTAAGGCTTTTTTTTTCGACAAAAAAACGACCATGTATAGTAAGGCTTTTTTTTTCGACAAAAAAACGACCATGTATAGTAAGGCTTTTTTTTTTCGACAAAAAAACGACCATGTATAGTAAGGCTTTTTTTTTTCAGACAGAAAAAACGACCATGTATAGTAAGGCTTTTTTTTTAGACAAAAAAACGACCATGTATAGTAAGGCTTTTTTTTACGACAAAAAAACGACCATGTATAGTAAGGCTTTTTTTTCCGACAAAAAAACGACCATGTATAGTAAGGCTTTTTTTTTTCGACAAAAAAACGACCATGTATAGTAAGGCTTTTTTTTTCGACAAAAAAACGACCATGTATAGTAAGGCTTTTTGTTCCGACAAAAAAACGACCATGTATAGTAAGGCTTTTTTTTTCCTACAAAAAAACGACCATGTATAGTAAGGCTTTTTTTTCCAACAGAAAAAACGACCATGTAGAGTAAGGCTTTTTTTTCGACAAAAAAATGACCATGTATAGTAAGGCTTTTTTTTTCGACAAAAAAACGACCATGTATAGTAAGGCTTTTTTTTCCGACAAAAAAACGACAAGGCTTTTTTTTTCGACAAAAAAACGACCATGTATAGTAAGGCTTTTTTTTCCGACAAAAAAACGACCATGTATAGTAAGGCTTTTTTTTCCGACAAAAAAACGACCATGTATAGTAAGGCTTTTTTTTCCGACAAAAAAACGACCATGTATAGTAAGGCTTTTTTTTTCCTACAAAAAAACGACCATGTATAGTAAGGCTTTTTTTTTCGACAAAAAAACGACCATGTATAGTAAGGCTTTTTTTTTCGACAAAAAAACGACCATGTATAGTAAGGCTTTTTTTTTTCGACAAAAAAACGACCATGTATAGTAAGGCTTTTTTTTTTCAGACAGAAAAAACGACCATGTATAGTAAGGCTTTTTTTTTAGACAAAAAAACGACCATGTATAGTAAGGCTTTTTTTTACGACAAAAAAACGACCATGTATAGTAAGGCTTTTTTTTCCGACAAAAAAACGACCATGTATAGTAAGGCTTTTTTTTTTCGACAAAAAAACGACCATGTATAGTAAGGCTTTTTTTTTCGACAAAAAAACGACCATGTATAGTAAGGCTTTTTGTTCCGACAAAAAAACGACCATGTATAGTAAGGCTTTTTTTTTCCTACAAAAAAACGACCATGTATAGTAAGGCTTTTTTTTTCGACAAAAAAACGACCATGTATAGTAAGGCTTTTTTTTTCGACAAAAAAACGACCATGTATAGTAAGGCTTTTTTTTTTCGACAAAAAAACGACCATGTATAGTAAGGCTTTTTTTTCCGACAAAAAAACGACCATGTATAGTAAGGCTTTTTTTTCCGACAAAAAAACGACCATGTATAGTAAGGCTTTTTTTTTCGACAAAAAAACGACCATGTATAGTAAGGCTTTTTTTTTCGACAAAAAAACGACCATGTATAGTAAGGCTTTTTTTTCCGACAAAAAAACGACCATGTATAGTAAGGCTTTTTTTTCCGACAAAAAAACGACCATGTATAGTAAGGCTTTTTTTTCCGACAAAAAAACGACCATGTATAGTAAGGCTTTTTTTTCCGACAAAAAAACGACCATGTATAGTAAGGCTTTTTTTTCCGACAAAAAAACGACCATGTATAGTAAGGCTTTTTTTTCCGACAAAAAAACGACCATGTATAGTAAGGCTTTTTTTTTTCGACAAAAAAACGACCATGTATAGTAAGGCTTTTTTTTTCGACAAAAAAACGACCATGTATAGTAAGGCTTTTTTTTCCGACAAAAAAACGACCATGTATAGTAAGGCTTTTTTTTCCGACAAAAAAACGACCATGTATAGTAAGGCTTTTTTTTTCGACAAAAAAACGACCATGTATAGTAAGGCTTTTTGTTCCGACAAAAAAACGACCATGTATAGTAAGGCTTTTTTTTTCCTACAAAAAAACGACCATGTATAGTAAGGCTTTTTTTTCCGACAAAAAAACGACCATGTATAGTAAGGCTTTTTTTTCCGACAAAAAAACGACCATGTATAGTAAGGCTTTTTTTTTCGACAAAAAAACGACCATGAATAGTAAGGCTTTTTGTTCTGACAAAAAAACGACCATGTATAGTAAGGCTTTTTTTTTCCTACAAAAAAACGACCATGTATAGTAAGGCTTTTTTTTTCGACAAAAAAACGACCATGTATAGTAAGGCTTTTTTTTTCGACAAAAAAACGACCATGTATAGTAAGGCTTTTTTTTTTCGACAAAAAAACGACCATGTATAGTAAGGCTTTTTTTTCCGACAAAAAAACGACCATGTATAGTAAGGCTTTTTTTTCCGACAAAAAAACGACCATGTATAGTAAGGCTTTTTTTTTCGACAAAAAAACGACCATGTATAGTAAGGCTTTTTTTTTCGACAAAAAAACGACCATGTATAGTAAGGCTTTTTTTTCCGCCAAAAAAACGACCATGTATAGTAAGGCTTTTTTTTCCGACAAAAAAACGACCATGTATAGTAAGGCTTTTTTTTCCGACAAAAAAACGACCATGTATAGTAAGGCTTTTTTTTTCCTACAAAAAAACGACCATGTATAGTAAGGCTTTTTTTTTCGACAAAAAAACGACCATGTATAGTAAGGCTTTTTTTTTCGACAAAAAAACGACCATGTATAGTAAGGCTTTTTTTTTTCGACAAAAAAACGACCATGTATAGTAAGGCTTTTTTTTTTCAGACAGAAAAAACGACCATGTATAGTAAGGCTTTTTTTTTAGACAAAAAAACGACCATGTATAGTAAGGCTTTTTTTTACGACAAAAAAACGACCATGTATAGTAAGGCTTTTTTTTCCGACAAAAAAACGACCATGTATAGTAAGGCTTTTTTTTTTCGACAAAAAAACGACCATGTATAGTAAGGCTTTTTTTTTCGACAAAAAAACGACCATGTATAGTAAGGCTTTTTTTTCCGTTTTTTTTGTTTGATTTTTTTTTAAATTCCTAGTCATACTTACTAAACTCATTGCCCCTCTTTCCAGTAAACAGGCTAACAGCCCCGTGGTCTAGTGGTAGAGTGTCTACCCTTGGACACTGAGGTTGTGGGTTCGATCCCAGGCTGAGTCAAACCAAATGACCATGTATAGTAAGGCTTTTTTTTTCCAACAGAAAAAACGACCATGTAGAGTAAGGCTTTTTTTTCGACAAAAAAATGACCATGTATAGTAAGGCTTTTTTTTTCGACAAAAAAACGACCATGTATAGTAAGGCTTTTTTTTCCGACAAAAAAACGACAAGGCTTTTTTTTTCGACAAAAAAACGACCATGTATAGTAAGGCTTTTTTTTCCGACAAAAAAACGACCATGTATAGTAAGGCTTTTTTTTCCGACAAAAAAACGACCATGTATAGTAAGGCTTTTTTTTTCGACAAAAAAACGACCATGTATAGTAAGGCTTTTTTTTCCGACAAAAAAACGACCATGTATAGTAAGGCTTTTTTTTCCGACAAAAAAACGACCATGTATAGTAAGGCTTTTTTTTTTCGACAAAAAAACGACCATGTATAGTAAGGCTTTTTGTTCCGACAAAAAAACGACCATGTATAGTAAGGCTTTTTTTTTCCTACAAAAAAACGACCATGTATAGTAAGGCTTTTTTTTTCGACAAAAAAACGACCATGTATAGTAAGGCTTTTTTTTTTCGACAAAAAAACGACCATGTATAGTAAGGCTTTTTTTTTTCAGACAGAAAAAACGACCATGTATAGTAAGGCTTTTTTTTCCGTTTTTTTTGTTTGATTTTTTTTTTTTTAATTCCTAGTCATACTTACTAAACTCATTGCCCCTCTTTCCAGTAAACAGACTAACAGCCCCGTGGTCTAGTGGTAGAGTGTCTACCCTTGTACACTGAGGTTGTGGGTTCGATCCCAGTCTGAGTCAAACCAAATGACCATGTATAGTAAGGCTTTTTTTTTCGACAAAAAAACGACCATGTATAGTAAGGCTTTTTTTTCCGACAAAAAAACGACAAGGCTTTTTTTTTCGACAAAAAAACGACCATGTATAGTAAGGCTTTTTTTTCCGACAAAAAAACGACCATGTATAGTAAGGCTTTTTTTTCCGACAAAAAAACGACCATGTATAGTAAGGCTTTTTTTTCCGACAAAAAAACGACCATGTATAGTAAGGCTTTTTTTTTCGACAAAAAAACGACCATGTATAGTAAGGCTTTTTGTTCCGACAAAAAAACGACCATGTATAGTAAGGCTTTTTTTTTTCGACAAAAAAACGACCATGTATAGTAAGGCTTTTTTTTTTTCAGACAGAAAAAACGACCATGTATAGTAAGGCTTTTTTTTCCGTTTTTTTTGTTTGATTTTTTTTTTAATTCCTAGTCATACTTACTAAACTCATTGCCCCTCTTTCCAGTAAACAGGCTAACAGCCCCGTGGTCTAGTGGTAGAGTGTCTACCCTTGGACACTGAGGTTGTGGGTTCGATCCCAGGCTGAGTCAAACCAAATTACCATGTATAGTAAGGCAGAGTAAGGCTTTTTTTTCGACAAAAAAATGACCATGTATAGTAAGGCTTTTTTTTTCGACAAAAAAACGACCATGTATAGTAAGGCTTTTTTTTTCGACAAAAAAACGACCATGTATAGTAAGGCTTTTTTTTTCGACAAAAAAACGACCATGTATAGTAAGGCTTTTTTTTCCGACAAAAAAACGACCATGTATAGTAAGGCTTTTTTTTCCGACAAAAAAACGACAATGTATAGTAAGGCTTTTTTTTTAGACAAAAAAACGACCATGTATAGTAAGGCTTTTTTTTACGACAAAAAAACGACCATGTATAGTAAGGCTTTTTTTTCCGACAAAAAAACGACCATGTATAGTAAGGCTTTTTTTTTTCGACAAAAAAACGACCATGTATAGTAAGGCTTTTTGTTCCGACAAAAAAACGACCATGTATAGTAAGGCTTTTTTTTTCCTACAAAAAAACGACCATGTATAGTAAGGCTTTTTTTTTCGACAAAAAAACGACCATGTATAGTAAGGCTTTTTGTTCCGACAAAAAAACGACCATGTATAGTAAGGCTTTTTTTTCCTACAAAAAAACGACCATGTATAGTAAGGCTTTTTTTTTCGACAAAAAAACGACCATGTATAGTAAGGCTTTTTTTTTCGACAAAAAAACGACCATGTATAGTAAGGCTTTTTTTTTCGACAAAAAAACGACCATGTATAGTAAGGCTTTTTTTTTTCGACAAAAAAACGACCATGTATAGTAAGGCTTTTTTTTTTTCAGACAGAAAAAACGACCATGTATAGTAAGGCTTTTTTTCCCGTTTTTTTTGTTTGATTTTTTTTTTAAATTCCTAGTCATACTTACTAAACTCATTGCCCCTCTTTCCAGTAAACAGGCTAACAGCCCCGTGGTCTAGTGGTAGAGTGTCTACCCTTGGACACTGAGGTTGTGGGTTCGATCCCAGGCTGAGTCAAACCAAATTACCATGTATAGTAAGGCAGAGTAAGGCTTTTTTTTCGACAAAAAAATGACCATGTATAGTAAGGCTTTTTTTTCCGACAAAAAAACGACCATGTATAGTAAGGCTTTTTTTTCCGACAAAAAAACGACCATGTATAGTAAGGCTTTTTTTTCCGACAAAAAAACGACCATGTATAGTAAGGCTTTTTTTTCCCGACATAAAAACGACCATGTATAGTAAGGCTTTTTTTCTCGACAAAAAAACGACCATGTATAGTAAGGCTTTTATTTCCGACAAAAAAACGACCATGTATAGTAAGGCTTTTTTTTCTGACAAAAAAACGACCATGTATAGTAAGGCTTTTTTTTCTGACAAAAAAACGACCATGTATAGTAAGGCTTTTTTTTCCGACAAAAAAACGACCATGTATAGTAAGGCTTTTTTTCCCGACAAAAAAACGACCATGTATAGTAAGGCTTTTTTTTCCGACAAAAAAACGACCATGTACAGTAAGGCTTTTTTTTTCGACAAAAAAACGACCATGTATAGTAAGGCTTTTTTTTCTGACAAAAAAACGACCATGTATAGTAAGGCTTTTTTTTCTGACAAAAAAACGACCATGTATAGTAAGGCTTTTTTTTCCGACAAAAAAACGACCATGTATAGTAAGGCTTTTTTTTCCGACAAAAAATTGACCATGTATAGTAAGGCTTTTTTTTCCGACAAAAAAACGACCATGTATAGTAAGGCTTTTTTTTTCGACAAAAAAACGACCATGTATAGTAAGGCTTTTTTTTCCGACAAAAAAACGACCATGTATAGTAAGGCTTTTTTTCCGACAAAAAAACGACCATGTATAGTAAGGCTTTTTTTTCCGACAAAAAAACGACCATGTATAGTAAGGCTTTTTTTTCCGACAAAAAAACGACCATGTATAGTAAGGCTTTTTTTTCCGACAAAAAAACGACCATGTATAGTAAGGCTTTTTTTTCCGACAAAAAAACGACCATGTATAGTAAGGCTTTTTTTTCCCGACATAAAAACGACCATGTATAGTAAGGCTTTTTTTCTCGACAAAAAAACGACCATGTATAGTAAGGCTTTTATTTCCGACAAAAAAACGACCATGTATAGTAAGGCTTTTTTTTCTGACAAAAAAACGACCATGTATAGTAAGGCTTTTTTTTCTGACAAAAAAACGACCATGTATAGTAAGGCTTTTTTTTCTGACAAAAAAACGACCATGTATAGTAAGGCTTTTTTTTCCGACAAAAAAACGACCATGTATAGTAAGGCTTTTTTTTCCGACAAAAAATTGACCATGTATAGTAAGGCTTTTATTTCCGACAAAAAAACGACCATGTATAGTAAGGCTTTTTTTTCTGACAAAAAAACGACCATGTATAGTAAGGCTTTTTTTTCTGACAAAAAAACGACCATGTATAGTAAGGCTTTTTTTTCTGACAAAAAAACGACCATGTACAGTAAGGCTTTTTTTTCCGACAAAAAAACGACCATGTATAGTAAGGCTTTTTTTTTCGACAAAAAAACGACCATGTATAGTAAGGCTTTTTTTTTTCGACAAAAAAACGACCATGTATAGTAAGGCTTTTTTTTTTTCAGACAGAAAAAACGACCATGTATTGTAAGGCTTTTTTTTTCGACAAAAAAACGACCATGTATAGTAAGGCTTTTTTTTCCGACAAAAAGACGACCATGTATAGTAAGGCTTTTTTTTCCGACAAAAAAACGACCATGTATAGTAAGGCTTTTTTTTTCGACAAAAAAACGACCATGTATAGTAAGGCTTTTTGTTCCGACAAAAAAACGACCATGTATAGTAAGGCTTTTTTTTTCCTACAAAAAAACGACCATGTATAGTAAGGCTTTTTTTTTCGACAAAAAAACGACCATGTATAGTAAGGCTTTTTTTTTCGACAAAAAAACGACCATGTATAGTAAGGCTTTTTTTTTCCGACAAAAAAACGACCATGTATAGTAAGGCTTTTTTTTTTCAGACAGAAAAAACGACCATGTATAGTAAGGCTTTTTTTTCCGTTTTTGTTGTTTGATTTTTTTTTTAAAATTCCTAGTCATACTTACTAAACTCATTGCCCCTCTTTCCAGTAAACAGGCTAACAGCCCCGTGGTCTAGTGGTAGAGTGTCTACCCTTGGACACTGAGGTTGTGGGTTCGATCCCAGGCTGAGTCAAACCAAATGACCATGTATAGTAAGGCTTTTTTTTCTCGACATAAAAACGACCATGTATAGTAAGGCTTTTTTTCTCGACAAAAAAACGACCATGTATAGTAAGGCTTTTTTTTCCGACAAAAAAACGACCATGTATAGTAAGGCTTTTTTTTCCGACAAAAAAACGACCATGTATAGTAAGGCTTTTTTTTCTCGACAAAAAAACGACCATGTATAGTAAGGCTTTTTTTTTTCAACAAAAAAACGACCATGTATAGTAAGGCTTTTTTTTCTGACAAAAAAACGACCATGTATAGTAAGGCTTTTTTTTCTGACAAAAAAACGACCATGTATAGTAAGGCTTTTTTTTCCGACAAAAAAACGACCATGTATAGTAAGGCTTTTTTTTCCGACAAAAAAACGACCATGTATAGTAAGGCTTTTTTTTCCGACAAAAAAACGACCATGTATAGTAAGGCTTTTTTTTTTCGACAAAAAAACGACCATGTATAGTAAGGCTTTTTTTTTCGACAAAAAAACGACCATGTATAGTAAGGCTTTTTTTTCCGACAAAAAAACGACCATGTATAGTAAGGCTTTTTTTTCCGACAAAAAATTGACCATGTATAGTAAGGCTTTTTTTTCCGACAAAAAAACGACCATGTATAGTAAGGCTTTTTTTTTCGACAAAAAAACGACCATGTATAGTAAGGCTTTTTTTTCCGACAAAAAAACGACCATGTATAGTAAGGCTTTTTTTCCGACAAAAAAACGACCATGTATAGTAAGGCTTTTTTTTCCGACAAAAAAACGACCATGTATAGTAAGGCTTTTTTTTCCGACAAAAAAACGACCATGTATAGTAAGGCTTTTTTTTCCGACAAAAAAACGACCATGTATAGTAAGGCTTTTTTTTCCGACAAAAAAACGACCATGTATAGTAAGGCTTTTTTTTCCCGACATAAAAACGACCATGTATAGTAAGGCTTTTTTTCTCGACAAAAAAACGACCATGTATAGTAAGGCTTTTATTTCCGACAAAAAAACGACCATGTATAGTAAGGCTTTTTTTTCTGACAAAAAAACGACCATGTATAGTAAGGCTTTTTTTTCTGACAAAAAAACGACCATGTATAGTAAGGCTTTTTTTTCTGACAAAAAAACGACCATGTATAGTAAGGCTTTTTTTTCCGACAAAAAAACGACCATGTATAGTAAGGCTTTTTTTTCCGACAAAAAATTGACCATGTATAGTAAGGCTTTTATTTCCGACAAAAAAACGACCATGTATAGTAAGGCTTTTTTTTCTGACAAAAAAACGACCATGTATAGTAAGGCTTTTTTTTCTGACAAAAAAACGACCATGTATAGTAAGGCTTTTTTTTCTGACAAAAAAACGACCATGTACAGTAAGGCTTTTTTTTCCGACAAAAAAACGACCATGTATAGTAAGGCTTTTTTTTTCGACAAAAAAACGACCATGTATAGTAAGGCTTTTTTTTTTCGACAAAAAAACGACCATGTATAGTAAGGCTTTTTTTTTTTCAGACAGAAAAAACGACCATGTATTGTAAGGCTTTTTTTTTCGACAAAAAAACGACCATGTATAGTAAGGCTTTTTTTTCCGACAAAAAGACGACCATGTATAGTAAGGCTTTTTTTTCCGACAAAAAAACGACCATGTATAGTAAGGCTTTTTTTTTCGACAAAAAAACGACCATGTATAGTAAGGCTTTTTGTTCCGACAAAAAAACGACCATGTATAGTAAGGCTTTTTTTTTCCTACAAAAAAACGACCATGTATAGTAAGGCTTTTTTTTTCGACAAAAAAACGACCATGTATAGTAAGGCTTTTTTTTTCGACAAAAAAACGACCATGTATAGTAAGGCTTTTTTTTTCCGACAAAAAAACGACCATGTATAGTAAGGCTTTTTTTTTTCAGACAGAAAAAACGACCATGTATAGTAAGGCTTTTTTTTCCGTTTTTGTTGTTTGATTTTTTTTTTAAAATTCCTAGTCATACTTACTAAACTCATTGCCCCTCTTTCCAGTAAACAGGCTAACAGCCCCGTGGTCTAGTGGTAGAGTGTCTACCCTTGGACACTGAGGTTGTGGGTTCGATCCCAGGCTGAGTCAAACCAAATGACCATGTATAGTAAGGCTTTTTTTTCTCGACATAAAAACGACCATGTATAGTAAGGCTTTTTTTCTCGACAAAAAAACGACCATGTATAGTAAGGCTTTTTTTTCCGACAAAAAAACGACCATGTATAGTAAGGCTTTTTTTTCCGACAAAAAAACGACCATGTATAGTAAGGCTTTTTTTTCTCGACAAAAAAACGACCATGTATAGTAAGGCTTTTTTTTTTCAACAAAAAAACGACCATGTATAGTAAGGCTTTTTTTTCTGACAAAAAAACGACCATGTATAGTAAGGCTTTTTTTTCTGACAAAAAAACGACCATGTATAGTAAGGCTTTTTTTTCCGACAAAAAAACGACCATGTATAGTAAGGCTTTTTTTTCCGACAAAAAAACGACCATGTATAGTAAGGCTTTTTTTTCCGACAAAAAAACGACCATGTATAGTAAGGCTTTTTTTTCCCGACATAAAAACGACCATGTATAGTAAGGCTTTTTTTCTCGACAAAAAAACGACCATGTATAGTAAGGCTTTTATTTCCGACAAAAAAACGACCATGTATAGTAAGGCTTTTTTTTCTGACAAAAAAACGACCATGTATAGTAAGGCTTTTTTTTCTGACAAAAAAACGACCATGTATAGTAAGGCTTTTTTTTCCGACAAAAAAACGACCATGTATAGTAAGGCTTTTTTTCCCGACAAAAAAACGACCATGTATAGTAAGGCTTTTTTTTCCGACAAAAAAACGACCATGTACAGTAAGGCTTTTTTTTTCGACAAAAAAACGACCATGTATAGTAAGGCTTTTTTTTCTGACAAAAAAACGACCATGTATAGTAAGGCTTTTTTTTCTGACAAAAAAACGACCATGTATAGTAAGGCTTTTTTTTCCGACAAAAAAACGACCATGTATAGTAAGGCTTTTTTTTCCGACAAAAAATTGACCATGTATAGTAAGGCTTTTTTTTCCGACAAAAAAACGACCATGTATAGTAAGGCTTTTTTTTTCGACAAAAAAACGACCATGTATAGTAAGGCTTTTTTTTCCGACAAAAAAACGACCATGTATAGTAAGGCTTTTTTTCCGACAAAAAAACGACCATGTATAGTAAGGCTTTTTTTTCCGACAAAAAAACGACCATGTATAGTAAGGCTTTTTTTTCCGACAAAAAAACGACCATGTATAGTAAGGCTTTTTTTTCTCGACAAAAAAACGACCATGTATAGTAAGGCTTTTTTTTTTCAACAAAAAAACGACCATGTATAGTAAGGCTTTTTTTTCTGACAAAAAAACGACCATGTATAGTAAGGCTTTTTTTTCTGACAAAAAAACGACCATGTATAGTAAGGCTTTTTTTTCCGACAAAAAAACGACCATGTATAGTAAGGCTTTTTTTTCCGACAAAAAAACGACCATGTATAGTAAGGCTTTTTTTTCCGACAAAAAAACGACCATGTATAGTAAGGCTTTTTTTTCCCGACATAAAAACGACCATGTATAGTAAGGCTTTTTTTCTCGACAAAAAAACGACCATGTATAGTAAGGCTTTTATTTCCGACAAAAAAACGACCATGTATAGTAAGGCTTTTTTTTCTGACAAAAAAACGACCATGTATAGTAAGGCTTTTTTTTCTGACAAAAAAACGACCATGTATAGTAAGGCTTTTTTTTCCGACAAAAAAACGACCATGTATAGTAAGGCTTTTTTTCCCGACAAAAAAACGACCATGTATAGTAAGGCTTTTTTTTCCGACAAAAAAACGACCATGTACAGTAAGGCTTTTTTTTTCGACAAAAAAACGACCATGTATAGTAAGGCTTTTTTTTCTGACAAAAAAACGACCATGTATAGTAAGGCTTTTTTTTCTGACAAAAAAACGACCATGTATAGTAAGGCTTTTTTTTCCGACAAAAAAACGACCATGTATAGTAAGGCTTTTTTTTCTGACAAAAAATTGACCATGTATAGTAAGGCTTTTTTTTCCGACAAAAAAACGACCATGTATAGTAAGGCTTTTTTTTTCGACAAAAAAACGACCATGTATAGTAAGGCTTTTTTTTCCGACAAAAAAACGACCATGTATAGTAAGGCTTTTTTTCCGACAAAAAAACGACCATGTATAGTAAGGCTTTTTTTTCCGACAAAAAAACGACCATGTATAGTAAGGCTTTTTTTTCCGACAAAAAAACGACCATGTATAGTAAGGCTTTTTTTTCCGACAAAAAAACGACCATGTATAGTAAGGCTTTTTTTTCCGACAAAAAAACGACCATGTACAGTAAGGCTTTTTTTTTCGACAAAAAAACGACCATGTATAGTAAGGCTTTTTTTTCTGACAAAAAAACGACCATGTATAGTAAGGCTTTTTTTTCTGACAAAAAAACGACCATGTATAGTAAGGCTTTTTTTTCCGACAAAAAAACGACCATGTATAGTAAGGCTTTTTTTTCCGACATAAAAACGACCATGTATAGTAAGGCTTTTTTTCTCGACAAAAAAACGACCATGAATAGTAAGGCTTTTTTTTCCGACAAAAAAACGACCATGTATAGTAAGGCTTTTTTTTCTGACAAAAAAACGACCATGTATAGTAAGGCTTTTTTTTCTGACAAAAAAACGACCATGTATAGTAAGGCTTTTTTTTCTGACAAAAAAACGACCATGTACAGTAAGGCTTTTTTTTCCGACAAAAAAACGACCATGTATAGTAAGGCTTTTTTTTTCGACAAAAAAACGACCATGTATAGTAAGGCTTTTTTTTTTCGACAAAAAAACGACCATGTATAGTAAGGCTTTTTTTTTTCAGACAGAAAAAACGACCATGTATTGTAAGGCTTTTTTTTTCGACAAAAAAACGACCATGTATAGTAAGGCTTTTTTTTCCGACAAAAAAACGACCATGTATAGTAAGGCTTTTTTTTCCGACAAAAAAACGACCATGTATAGTAAGGCTTTTTTTTTCGACAAAAAAACGACCATGTATAGTAAGGCTTTTTGTTCCGACAAAAAAACGACCATGTATAGTAAGGCTTTTTTTTTCCTACAAAAAAACGACCATGTATAGTAAGGCTTTTTTTTTCGACAAAAAAACGACCATGTATAGTAAGGCTTTTTTTTTCGACAAAAAAACGACCATGTATAGTAAGGCTTTTTTTTTCCGACAAAAAAACGACCATGTATAGTAAGGCTTTTTTTTTTCAGACAGAAAAAACGACCATGTATAGTAAGGCTTTTTTTTCCGTTTTTGTTGTTTGATTTTTTTTTTTAAAATTCCTAGTCATACTTACTAAACTCATTGCCCCTCTTTCCAGTAAACAGGCTAACAGCCCCGTGGTCTAGTGGTAGAGTGTCTACCCTTGGACACTGAGGTTGTGGGTTCGATCCCAGGCTGAGTCAAACCAAATGACCATGTATAGTAAGGCTTTTTTTTCTCGACATAAAAACGACCATGTATAGTAAGGCTTTTTTTCTCGACAAAAAAACGACCATGTATAGTAAGGCTTTTTTTTCCGACAAAAAAACGACCATGTATAGTAAGGCTTTTTTTTCCGACAAAAAAACGACCATGTATAGTAAGGCTTTTTTTTCTCGACAAAAAAACGACCATGTATAGTAAGGCTTTTTTTTTTCAACAAAAAAACGACCATGTATAGTAAGGCTTTTTTTTCTGACAAAAAAACGACCATGTATAGTAAGGCTTTTTTTTCTGACAAAAAAACGACCATGTATAGTAAGGCTTTTTTTTCCGACAAAAAAACGACCATGTATAGTAAGGCTTTTTTTTCCGACAAAAAAACGACCATGTATAGTAAGGCTTTTTTTTCCGACAAAAAAACGACCATGTATAGTAAGGCTTTTTTTTCCCGACATAAAAACGACCATGTATAGTAAGGCTTTTTTTCTCGACAAAAAAACGACCATGTATAGTAAGGCTTTTATTTCCGACAAAAAAACGACCATGTATAGTAAGGCTTTTTTTTCTGACAAAAAAACGACCATGTATAGTAAGGCTTTTTTTTCTGACAAAAAAACGACCATGTATAGTAAGGCTTTTTTTTCCGACAAAAAAACGACCATGTATAGTAAGGCTTTTTTTCCCGACAAAAAAACGACCATGTATAGTAAGGCTTTTTTTTCCGACAAAAAAACAACCATGTACAGTAAGGCTTTTTTTTTCGACAAAAAAACGACCATGTATAGTAAGGCTTTTTTTTCTGACAAAAAAACGACCATGTATAGTAAGGCTTTTTTTTCTGACAAAAAAACGACCATGTATAGTAAGGCTTTTTTTTCCGACAAAAAAACGACCATGTATAGTAAGGCTTTTTTTTCCGACAAAAAATTGACCATGTATAGTAAGGCTTTTTTTTCCGACAAAAAAACGACCATGTATAGTAAGGCTTTTTTTTTCGACAAAAAAACGACCATGTATAGTAAGGCTTTTTTTTCCGACAAAAAAACGACCATGTATAGTAAGGCTTTTTTTCCGACAAAAAAACGACCATGTATAGTAAGGCTTTTTTTTCCGACAAAAAAACGACCATGTATAGTAAGGCTTTTTTTTCCGACAAAAAAACGACCATGTATAGTAAGGCTTTTTTTTCTCGACAAAAAAACGACCATGTATAGTAAGGCTTTTTTTTTTCAACAAAAAAACGACCATGTATAGTAAGGCTTTTTTTTCTGACAAAAAAACGACCATGTATAGTAAGGCTTTTTTTTCTGACAAAAAAACGACCATGTATAGTAAGGCTTTTTTTTCCGACAAAAAAACGACCATGTATAGTAAGGCTTTTTTTTCCGACAAAAAAACGACCATGTATAGTAAGGCTTTTTTTTCCGACAAAAAAACGACCATGTATAGTAAGGCTTTTTTTTCCCGACATAAAAACGACCATGTATAGTAAGGCTTTTTTTCTCGACAAAAAAACGACCATGTATAGTAAGGCTTTTATTTCCGACAAAAAAACGACCATGTATAGTAAGGCTTTTTTTTCTGACAAAAAAACGACCATGTATAGTAAGGCTTTTTTTTCTGACAAAAAAACGACCATGTATAGTAAGGCTTTTTTTTCCGACAAAAAAACGACCATGTATAGTAAGGCTTTTTTTCCCGACAAAAAAACGACCATGTATAGTAAGGCTTTTTTTTCCGACAAAAAAACGACCATGTACAGTAAGGCTTTTTTTTTCGACAAAAAAACGACCATGTATAGTAAGGCTTTTTTTTCTGACAAAAAAACGACCATGTATAGTAAGGCTTTTTTTTCTGACAAAAAAACGACCATGTATAGTAAGGCTTTTTTTTCCGACAAAAAAACGACCATGTATAGTAAGGCTTTTTTTTCCGACAAAAAATTGACCATGTATAGTAAGGCTTTTTTTTCCGACAAAAAAACGACCATGTATAGTAAGGCTTTTTTTTTCGACAAAAAAACGACCATGTATAGTAAGGCTTTTTTTTCCGACAAAAAAACGACCATGTATAGTAAGGCTTTTTTTCCGACAAAAAAACGACCATGTATAGTAAGGCTTTTTTTTCCGACAAAAAAACGACCATGTATAGTAAGGCTTTTTTTTCCGACAAAAAAACGACCATGTATAGTAAGGCTTTTTTTTCCGACAAAAAAACGACCATGTATAGTAAGGCTTTTTTTTCCGACAAAAAAACGACCATGTACAGTAAGGCTTTTTTTTTCGACAAAAAAACGACCATGTATAGTAAGGCTTTTTTTTCCGACAAAAAATTGACCATGTATAGTAAGGCTTTTTTTTCCGACAAAAAAACGACCATGTATAGTAAGGCTTTTTTTTTCGACAAAAAAACGACCATGTATAGTAAGGCTTTTTTTTCCGACAAAAAAACGACCATGTATAGTAAGGCTTTTTTTTTCGACAAAAAAACGACCATGTATAGTAAGGCTTTTTTTTCCGACAAAAAAACGACCATGTATAGTAAGGCTTTTTTTTCCGACAAAAAAACGACCATGTATAGTAAGGCTTTTTTTCCCGACAAAAAAACGACCATGTATAGTAAGGCTTTTTTTTCCGACAAAAAAACGACCATGTACAGTAAGGCTTTTTTTTTCGACAAAAAAACGACCATGTATAGTAAGGCTTTTTTTTCCGACAAAAAAACGACCATGTATAGTAAGGCTTTTTTTTCCTACAAAAAAACGACCATGTATAGTAAGGCTTTTTTTTCCCGACATAAAAACGACCATGTATAGTAAGGCTTTTTTTCTCGACAAAAAAACGACCATGAATAGTAAGGCTTTTTTTTCCGACAAAAAAACGACCATGTATAGTAAGGCTTTTTTTTCTGACAAAAAAACGACCATGTATAGTAAGGCTTTTTTTTCTGACAAAAAAACGACCATGTATAGTAAGGCTTTTTTTTCTGACAAAAAAACGACCATGTATAGTAAGGCTTTTTTTTTCCTACAAAAAAACGACCATGTATAGTAAGGCTTTTTTTTCGACAAAAAAATGACCATGTATAGTAAGGCTTTTTTTTTCGACAAAAAAACGACCATGTATAGTAAGGCTTTTTTTTTCGACAAAAAAACGACCATGTATAGTAAGGCTTTTTTTTCCCGACATAAAAACGACCATGTATAGTAAGGCTTTTTTTCTCGACAAAAAAACGACCATGAATTGTCAGGCTTTTTTTTCTGACAAAAAAACGACCATGTATAGTAAGGCTTTTTTTTTCCTACAAAAAAACGACCATGTATAGTAAGGCTTTTTTTTCTGACAAAAAAACGACCATGTATAGTAAGGCTTTTTTTTCTGACAAAAAAACGACCATGTATAGTAAGGCTTTTTTTTCCCGACATAAAAACGACCATGTATAGTAAGGCTTTTTTTCTCGACAAAAAAACGACCATGTATAGTAAGGCTTTTTTTTCTGACAAAAAAACGACCATGTATAGTAAGGCTTTTTTTTTCCTACAAAAAAACGACCATGTATAGTAAGGCTTTTTTTTCTGACAAAAAAACGACCATGTATAGTAAGGCTTTTTTTTCTGACAAAAAAACGACCATGTATAGTAAGGCTTTTTTTTTCCTACAAAAAAACGACCATGTATAGTAAGGCTTTTTTTTCGACAAAAAAATGACCATGTATAGTAAGGCTTTTTTTTCCGACAAAAAAACGACCATGTATAGTAAGGCTTTTTTTTCCGACAAAAAAACGACCATGTATAGTAAGGCTTTTTTTTCCGACAAAAAAACGACCATGTATAGTAAGGCTTTTTTTTTCGACAAAAAAACGACCATGTATAGTAAGGCTTTTTTTTTCGACAAAAAAACGACCATGTATAGTAAGGCTTTTTTTCCGACAAAAAAACGACCATGTATAGTAAGGCTTTTTTTTCCGACAAAAAAACGAGCATGTATAGTAAGGCTTTTTTTTCCGACAAAAAAACGACCATGTATGGTAAGGCTTTTTTTTCCGACAAAAAAACGACCATGTATAGTAAGGCTTTTTTTTCCGACAAAAAAACGACCATGTATAGTAAGGCTTTTTTTTTCGACAAAAAAACGACCATGTATAGTAAGGCTTTTTTTTCCGACAAAAAAACGACCATGTATAGTAAGGCTTTTTTTTCCGACAAAAAAACGACCATGTATAGTAAGGCTTTTTTTTCGACAAAAAAACGACCATGTATAGTAAGGCTTTTTGTTCCGACAAAAAAACGACCATGTATAGTAAGGCTTTTTTTTCCTACAAAAAAACGACCATGTATAGTAAGGCTTTTTTTTTCGACAAAAAAACGACCATGTATAGTAAGGCTTTTTTTTTCGACAAAAAAACGACCATGTATAGTAAGGCTTTTTTTTTTTGACAAAAAAACGACCATGTATAGTAAGGCTTTTTTTTTTTCGACAAAAAAACGACCATGTATAGTAAGGCTTTTTTTTTTCAGACAGAAAAAACGACCATGTATAGTAAGGCTTTTTTTTTCCTACAAAAAAAACGACCATGTATAGTAAGGCTTTTTTTTTCGACAAAAAAACGACCATGTATAGTAAGGCTTTTTTTCTCGACAAAAAAACGACCATGTATAGTAAGGCTTTTTTTTCCGACAAAAAAACGACCATGTATAGTAAGGCTTTTTTTTCTGACAAAAAAACGACCATGTATAGTAAGGCTTTTTTTTCTGACAAAAAAACGACCATGTATAGTAAGGCTTTTTTTTCTGACAAAAAAACGACCATGTATAGTAAGGCTTTTTTTTTCCTACAAAAAAACGACCATGTATAGTAAGGCTTTTTTTCGACAAAAAAATGACCATGTATAGTAAGGCTTTTTTTTCAGACAAAAAAACGACCATGTATAGTAAGGCTTTTTTTTCTGACAAAAAAACGACCATGTATAGTAAGGCTTTTTTTTCCGACAAAAAAACGACCATGTATAGTAAGGCTTTTTTTTCCGACAAAAAAACGACCATGTATAGTAAGGCTTTTTTTTCCCGACAAAAAAACGACCATGTATAGTAAGGCTTTTTTTTTCGACAAAAAAACGACCATGTATAGTAAGGCTTTTTTTTTCGACAAAAAAACGACCATGTATAGTAAGGCTTTTTTTTCCGACAAAAAAACGACCATGTATAGTAAGGCTTTTTTTTCCGACAAAAAAACGACCATGTATAGTAAGGCTTTTTTTTCCGACAAAAAAACGACCATGTATAGTAAGGCTTTTTTTTCCGACAAAAAAACGACCATGTATAGTAAGGCTTTTTTTTTCGACAAAAAAACGACCATGTATAGTAAGGCTTTTTGTTCCGACAAAAAAACGACCATGTATAGTAAGGCTTTTTTTTTCCTACAAAAAAACGACCATGTATAGTAAGGCTTTTTTTTTCGACAAAAAAACGACCATGTATAGTAAGGCTTTTTTTTTCGACAAAAAAACGACCATGTATAGTAAGGCTTTTTTTTTTCGACAAAAAAACGACCATGTATAGTAAGGCTTTTTTTTTTCAGACAGAAAAAACGACCATGTATAGTAAGGCTTTTTTTTCCGTTTTTTTTTGTATGATTTTTTTTTTTTTTAAATTCCTAGTCATACTTACTAAACTCATTGCCCCTCTTTCCAGTAAACAGACTAACAGCCCCGTGGTCTAGTGGTAGAGTGTCTACCCTTGGACACTGAGGTTGTGGGTTCGATCCCAGGCTGAGTCAAACCAAATGACCATGTATAGTAAGGCTTTTTTTTTTCCAACAGAAAAAACGACCATGTAGAGTAAGGCTTTTTTTTTCGACAAAAAAACGACCATGTATAGTAAGGCTTTTTTTCCGACAAAAAAACGACCATGTATAGTAAGGCTTTTTTTTCCGACAAAAAAACGACCATGTATAGTAAGGCTTTTTTTTTCGACAAAAAAACGACCATGTATAGTAAGGCTTTTTTTTCCGACAAAAAAACGACCATGTATAGTAAGGCTTTTTTTTCCGACAAAAAAACGACCATGTATAGTAAGGCTTTTTTTTCGACAAAAAAACGACCATGTATAGTAAGGCTTTTTGTTCCGACAAAAAAACGACCATGTATAGTAAGGCTTTTTTTTCCTACAAAAAAACGACCATGTATAGTAAGGCTTTTTTTTTCGACAAAAAAACGACCATGTATAGTAAGGCTTTTTTTTTCGACAAAAAAACGACCATGTATAGTAAGGCTTTTTTTTTTTGACAAAAAAACGACCATGTATAGTAAGGCTTTTTTTTTTTCGACAAAAAAACGACCATGTATAGTAAGGCTTTTTTTTTTCAGACAGAAAAAACGACCATGTATAGTAAGGCTTTTTTTTTCCTACAAAAAAAACGACCATGTATAGTAAGGCTTTTTTTTTCGACAAAAAAACGACCATGTATAGTAAGGCTTTTTTTCTCGACAAAAAAACGACCATGTATAGTAAGGCTTTTTTTTCCGACAAAAAAACGACCATGTATAGTAAGGCTTTTTTTTCCGACAAAAAAACGACCATGTATAGTAAGGCTTTTTTTTCTGACAAAAAAACGACCATGTATAGTAAGGCTTTTTTTTCCGACAAAAAAACGACCATGTATAGTAAGGCTTTTTTTTCCGACAAAAAAACGACCATGTATAGTAAGGCTTTTTTTTCCGACAAAAAAACGACCATGTATAGTAAGGCTTTTTTTTCCCGACATAAAAACGACCATGTATAGTAAGGCTTTTTTTCTCGACAAAAAAACGACCATGTATAGTAAGGCTTTTTTTTCCGACAAAAAAACGACCATGTATAGTAAGGCTTTTTTTTCCGACAAAAAAACGACCATGTATAGTAAGGCTTTTTTTTCCCCGACATAAAAACGACCATGTATAGTAAGGCTTTTTTTCTCGACAAAAAAACGACCATGTATAGTAAGGCTTTTATTTCCGACAAAAAAACGACCATGTATAGTAAGGCTTTTTTTTCTGACAAAAAAACGACCATGTATAGTAAGGCTTTTTTTTCTGACAAAAAAACGACCATGTATAGTAAGGCTTTTTTTTCCGACAAAAAACGACCATGTATAGTAAGGCTTTTTTTCCCGACAAAAAAACGACCATGTATAGTAAGGCTTTTTTTTCCGACAAAAAAACGACCATGTACAGTAAGGCTTTTTTTTTCGACAAAAAAACGACCATGTATAGTAAGGCTTTTTTTTCTGACAAAAAAACGACCATGTATAGTAAGGCTTTTTTTTCTGACAAAAAAACGACCATGTATAGTAAGGCTTTTTTTTCCGACAAAAAAACGACCATGTATAGTAAGGCTTTTTTTTCCGACAAAAAATTGACCATGTATAGTAAGGCTTTTTTTTCCGACAAAAAAACGACCATGTATATATAGTAAGGCTTTTTTTTTCGACAAAAAAACGACCATGTATAGTTAGGCTTTTTTTTCCGACAAAAAAACGACCATGTATAGTAAGGCTTTTTTTTCCGACAAAAAAACGACCATGTATAGTAAGGCTTTTTTTTTCCAACAGAAAAAACGACCATGTAGAGTAAGGCTTTTTTTTTCGACAAAAAAACGACCATGTATAGTAAGGCTTTTTTTTTCGACAAAAAAACGACCATGTATAGTAAGGCTTTTTTTTTTCGACAAAAAAACGACCATGTATAGTAAGGCTTTTTTTTTTTCAGACAGAAAAAACGACCATGTATAGTAAGGCTTTTTTTTTCGACAAAAAAACGACCATGTATAGTAAGGCTTTTTTTTCCGACAAAAAAACGACCATGTATAGTAAGGCTTTTTTTTTTCAGACAGAAAAAACGACCATGTATAGTAAGGCTTTTTTTTCCGTTTTTTTTGTTTGATTTTTTTTTTTTTAATTCCTAGTCATACTTACTAAACTCATTGCCCCTCTTTCCAGTAAACAGTCTAACAGCCCCGTGGTCTAGTGGTAGAGTGTCTACCCTTGGACACTGAGGTTGTGGGTTCGATCCCAGGCTGAGTCAAACCAAATGACCATGTATAGTAAGGCTTTTTTTTTCCAACAGAAAAAACGACCATGTAGAGTAAGGCTTTTTTTTTCGACAAAAAAACGACCATGTATAGTAAGGCTTTTTTTTTCGACAAAAAAACGACCATGTATAGTAAGGCTTTTTTTTTTCGACAAAAAAACGACCATGTATAGTAAGGCTTTTTTTTTTTCAGACAGAAAAAACGACCATGTATTGTAAGGCTTTTTTTTTCGACAAAAAAACGACCATGTATAGTAAGGCTTTTTTTTCCGACAAAAAAACGACCATGTATAGTAAGGCTTTTTTTTCCGACAAAAAAACGACCATGTATAGTAAGGCTTTTTTTTCCGTTTTTTTTGTTTGATTTTTTTTTTTAAAATTCCTAGTCATACTTACTAAACTCATTGCCCCTCTTTCCAGTAAACAGGCTAACAGCCCCGTGGTCTAGTGGTAGAGTGTCTACCCTTGGACACTGAGGTTGTGGGTTCGATCCCAGGCTGAGTCAAACCAAATGACCATGTATAGTAAGGCTTTTTTTTCTCGACATAAAAACGACCATGTATAGTAAGGCTTTTTTTCTCGACAAAAAAACGACCATGTATAGTAAGGCTTTTATTTCCGACAAAAAAACGACCATGTATAGTAAGGCTTTTTTTTCTGACAAAAAAACGACCATGTATAGTAAGGCTTTTTTTTCTGACAAAAAAACGACCATGTATAGTAAGGCTTTTTTTTCCGACAAAAAACGACCATGTATAGTAAGGCTTTTTTTCCCGACAAAAAAACGACCATGTATAGTAAGGCTTTTTTTTCCGACAAAAAAACGACCATGTACAGTAAGGCTTTTTTTTTCGACAAAAAAACGACCATGTATAGTAAGGCTTTTTTTTCTGACAAAAAAACGACCATGTATAGTAAGGCTTTTTTTTCTGACAAAAAAACGACCATGTATAGTAAGGCTTTTTTTTCCGACAAAAAAACGACCATGTATAGTAAGGCTTTTTTTTCCGACAAAAAATTGACCATGTATAGTAAGGCTTTTTTTTCCGACAAAAAAACGACCATGTATATATAGTAAGGCTTTTTTTTTCGACAAAAAAACGACCATGTATAGTTAGGCTTTTTTTTCCGACAAAAAAACGACCATGTATAGTAAGGCTTTTTTTTCCGACAAAAAAACGACCATGTATAGTAAGGCTTTTTTTTTCCAACAGAAAAAACGACCATGTAGAGTAAGGCTTTTTTTTTCGACAAAAAAACGACCATGTATAGTAAGGCTTTTTTTTTCGACAAAAAAACGACCATGTATAGTAAGGCTTTTTTTTTTCGACAAAAAAACGACCATGTATAGTAAGGCTTTTTTTTTTTCAGACAGAAAAAACGACCATGTATAGTAAGGCTTTTTTTTTCGACAAAAAAACGACCATGTATAGTAAGGCTTTTTTTTCCGACAAAAAAACGACCATGTATAGTAAGGCTTTTTTTTTTCAGACAGAAAAAACGACCATGTATAGTAAGGCTTTTTTTTCCGTTTTTTTTGTTTGATTTTTTTTTTTTTAATTCCTAGTCATACTTACTAAACTCATTGCCCCTCTTTCCAGTAAACAGTCTAACAGCCCCGTGGTCTAGTGGTAGAGTGTCTACCCTTGGACACTGAGGTTGTGGGTTCGATCCCAGGCTGAGTCAAACCAAATGACCATGTATAGTAAGGCTTTTTTTTTCCAACAGAAAAAACGACCATGTAGAGTAAGGCTTTTTTTTTCGACAAAAAAACGACCATGTATAGTAAGGCTTTTTTTTTCGACAAAAAAACGACCATGTATAGTAAGGCTTTTTTTTTTCGACAAAAAAACGACCATGTATAGTAAGGCTTTTTTTTTTTCAGACAGAAAAAACGACCATGTATTGTAAGGCTTTTTTTTTCGACAAAAAAACGACCATGTATAGTAAGGCTTTTTTTTCCGACAAAAAAACGACCATGTATAGTAAGGCTTTTTTTTCCGACAAAAAAACGACCATGTATAGTAAGGCTTTTTTTTCCGTTTTTTTTGTTTGATTTTTTTTTTTAAAATTCCTAGTCATACTTACTAAACTCATTGCCCCTCTTTCCAGTAAACAGGCTAACAGCCCCGTGGTCTAGTGGTAGAGTGTCTACCCTTGGACACTGAGGTTGTGGGTTCGATCCCAGGCTGAGTCAA